>NC_088603.1:78871032-79171032 GCF_036013475.1 Columba livia
TTTGCAAAGCAGAGGTAAAGAAGATAAATGATGTTTAATGTCTGTTGAGTATTGGTAAGGATCATGGCTGAAAACATCGTGACGAAACTAGTTCAGCCAGGAGGTGACACATTCAGAGCAGGGGGAACTGCAATCTACACATCAACGATGAGCTAACGAGCCACAGATCAGTCCGGCTGACTGACCAGAGATAGAGGATGTGCTGGAGGGCACATAGCCCCATCTCCTGATAGGTCCAGCTCGGCAAACAAAGGGGAAAAGTTGAAACCCTTTAACATGGCCCGGGACTTGTAGAAATTTGTACATCTTTTGCAACCACCAGTTCCCCCTGGATTTCTGCATGACACAAAGGGGCAAGGCAGAGACCCCTCAACATGGCTCAGGACTTGTCCAGACTTGTCCCTCTTTCACAATCACCACTTCCCCCACCCCGAGACTTTTCTCTACTCTGGGAGCTATAAAAAGCTCACCTAAAACAGCACGGTTTAGGAAATACCAGCTCAGCCTCACGAAGGGAATACCAGCCTCATCGGAGGGCCTACCAGTCTCACCAAAGGGAATACCAGTTCGGCCTCACCAAGAGAATACCAATACCCTGAGGATGCTCACTCTGAACCAGACATCAGAGGACACTGCGCTCCTGATCCCAGCACCCTCGCCGTGAAACACTGAGGCCATATATCATCGTACAAGTCCTGTCATCCACACTGTGGGGCTGTAAGAGACTGGATCCCTCACTCTTTTCTTTCTTCCTTTCTCTCTGCTCTTTCCTTCTTTCCTTTTTTCTGTACCCCCATTTCTTTGTTTCTCCTTCAGTATATATATTACTCTCTTTCTCTCTCCCTTATACCTTAGTTTTCCTTCCCTCTTTACCACTCTCTTTCTCTCTTTCCCTTTTGAACATATAAGGATAACATCATCTTTAAGCTCTGCTGTTGATTTCTGGTTAATTTTCATATTATAGCTACTGATTGTTGCCAATATATTGCTCGTAGTAGGATTTTTGCTCTTAATGTGTTGATAAGTTCTGTTATACTTTTGCCAAGTCACCATTCACTGTAACCAATATTCCAACAAGTAATTTTAGTAACACTCACAATTGAATTGGACCCTGGAGGTGATTGTCTGTCATTCACTTCACATAACCGTGCAGAACTAACCCAAAGTTAACTCACACCTGGTCTCATCAGTTGAGTCAGGGTGCGTGTCACGTCTAGAGTTAACTCATCCCTCATCCCATCTGTTGGGGTGGGACAATGTCTCACTAGTAATAGTTATAAAATATTTTAACAAATTCCGAAAGGCAAAAATCGAATGAGAAAGGAGCAAACCTGGTTTTGGACTTGCCAGGAAGCTGTATGGAAAGTTATACAAGTTAGAATAACTGAGGACATCCTGTTTTCTCCCAGCCTTCAAGGGGATGCTTTTGGGCCCATATATATGCACTCAAAAATATTTCTAGAGTTCTTTTTTAGAAATTTAAATAATAATAAAAAATTCTATGGCTTTTAGAAGCATAAGATAGGCAAATTAACAGAAGATACAGAGAAGGCAGAGTTACTGAATGCCTTCTTTGTCTCGGTCTACTCTGCCAGAGTCTGTCCTGAGAAGCCCTGTACCCCTGGGTCCCCAAAGGAAGCCAGGGCAATGGAGGAGTTTGCCTTAGTTGATGAGGACTGGGTTAGGGAGCAGTTAGACAATCTGGACATCCATAAATTCATGGGTCTGGATGGGATGCACCCAGTGGCTGAGGTCATTGCTAGACCACTCTCCATCATCTTTGTCAAGTTTTGGGAAACAGGAGAGGTATCTGAGGACTGGAGGAAAGCAAATGTCCCTCCAGTCTTCAAAAAGGGCAAGAAGGAGGACCCCGGTAACTGTAGACCGGTCAGCCTCACCTCCAACCCTGGGAAGGTGATGGAACGACCTACCCTTGGTGTCATCTCAAGGCATATCAAGGAGAAGAGGGTCATTAGGGGCAGTCAACATGGCTTCACCAAGGGGAAGTCATGCTTCACCAACCTCATAGCCTTTTATGAGGACATAACGAGATGGATAGATGATGGCAGAGCTGTGGATGTGGTCTACCTTGACATCAGTAAAGCATTTGAAACAGTCTCCCACAGCATTCTTACAGCTAAACTGAGGCAGTACAGTCTGGAGTCTGGACGATTGGGTAGTGAGGTGTATTGTGAATTGGCTGAAGGAAAGAAGCCAGAGAGTCAAGGTCAATGGGGCGGAGTCTAGTTGGAGGCCTGTATCTAGTGGAGTGCCTCAAGGGTCAGTAGTGGGACAAGTGTTATTCAATATATTCATCAATGACTTGGATGAGGGAATAGAGTGTACTATCAGCAAGTTTGCTGATGACACCAAGGTCGGAGGAGTGGCTCACATGCCAGAAGGCTGTGCTGCCATCCAGTGAGACCTGGACAGGCTGGAGAGTTGGGTGGGGAAAAAATTAATGAAATATAACAAGAGAAAGTGTAGAGTCCTGCATCTGGGCAGGAACAACCCCAGGTTCCAGTATAATGTGGGGAACAACATATTAGAGAGCTGTGTAGGGGAAAGGGACCTGGGGGTCCTGGTGGACAACAGGATGACCATGAGCCAGCACTGTGCCCTTGTGGCCAGGAAGACCAATGACATTCTGGGATGTATTAGAAGGGGTGCGATTAGTAGGTCAAGAGAGGTTCTCCTTCCCCTCTACGCTGCCCTGGTGAGACCACATCTGGAATATTGTGTCCAGTTCTGGGCCTCTCAGTTCAAGAAGGACAGGGAACTGCTGGAGAGAGTCCAGCGCAGGGCAACGAAGATGATTAAGGGAGTGGAACATCTCCCTTATGAGGAAAGGCTGAGGGAGCTGTGTGTCTTTAGCTTGGAGAAGAAGAGACTGAGGGGTGATCTTATGAATGTTTACAAATATATAAAGGGTGAGTGTCATGAGAATGGAGCCAGGCCCTTCTCTGTGACAATCAACAGTAGGACAAGGGGTAATGGGTTGAAACTGGAACACAAGAGGTTCCACTTAAATTTGAGAAGAAACTTCTTCTCAGTGAGGGTAACAGAGCACTGGAACAGGCTGCCCAGGGAGGTTGTGGAGTCTTCCTCTCTAGAGACATTCAAAACCCGCCTGGACACATTCCTGTGTAGTCTCATCTACGTGTTCTTGCTCCGGAAGGGGAATTGGACTAGATGATCTTTTGAGGTCTCTTCTAATCCCTTACATACTGTGATTCTGTGATTCCGTAGACGGCGATGAGGTGTCTTCTTAGTCTCATCTTCTCCAGGCTGAATAAACCAAGATGCTCTGAAGCAGCTGGACACAAACATTTCTTTTTGCATGAGAGCTATTTAGATGCAGAAATAAATCCATGTCCCTGTTATGAAAGTTATTTGTCAGAAAAAATATAAGATGATTTATTATTATTATTATTATTATTATTATTATTATTATTATTATTATTATTATTATTATTATTATTTACTGCAGAGTTTGTAGGAATGAATGCATTGTCATGGTTCAAATCTGGCAGATGTATGTCATTGATATGAATCCACACTACTGGTAATGTATTGTTGGATTTGTAACATCAATTTTATTACATCTTTCAGTATTACTTTATTTTAACTAGTGCTTTTATTTATAATGTAAATTTAATTTAGCTTTAAAAAAGTACTTATTTGCTGTGAAATTCCTCAAAATATCCATAAAACCTTGCAGAGAAGTTTTTTTCCATTCACAACTATTACCACATTCACTTTTGAAGGTCAAAGATACTTTCAATACTTTTACAGGCCAGATGGTAATGCTTTCACATTTGTACCTCAGAATTTCATGCTGTGCCTCATTCCCATTGAAATTACAACAAACTGGGCATCTTGGCATGAGTTCATAGTGTGTCAGTAAGGCACATATTAGAGAACAGAGATTGTTCTCTCTTCAGATTAGTAATATTCCTATTTGTTTTGGTGCCTGTGCCAAAGTACTGCGTTTCCCTTACAAAGAGAAGATTCTAAGCAGCTGTCATTTTGCCTTTTCAAACAAGGGAATAACAGGAGAGATAGTTTAGTATGACTCTCTCATTTTATGTCATACTCAAAACTTAGTTTCAAAGATTTTTTTTTTACTCAAATGTTTAGGTTTACACATCTTTGAACCTAATCCAAATAATTAAATTATGTCCCAACTTTTGGCATTTCTGAGATTTTTTCATATTCTTATTCTTACGGTAGAATTTATATTTCCAAGTTGTATCAAATTAAAAAAAAAAAAGCTAGCATTTGAGTGGATTTAATTCATTTACTTATTTATTTTGCAACTTTTTGGATGCATTTGCTATGATGCAAAGATCTAATACCAGTGGTAATTTTAATCTTTTCCAGCTTTCAGTCCTTGGAGGATAACAAAGCCAGGAGTGCAAATTTACTATGGTAAAAAGCATCTCAGAAATACAGAGATGAAATGCTTTAAAATTGGCAGCTGTTGAAATGCAGTTCTTAATTGATCACTAACAGTCTCCTTTGACTGCATTTTTGGTATATATTTTAAACAGACATTCATTTTTATTTATTTTTTACAAGACAGATGAGAATCCCATGAAACTGCAAGACATTGAAATATCTGGTTTTAATAAGTCACGTTTTACCATTAGCATTCCATATTTTATGAGACACTTTTATCAAGTTCTTTAAAAATCTGTCTGATTCTTCCATTATTCAACTGCTGAGGCTCTTCATAAATCAATAGTTGCACCGATGTTTCTTGAAAATCAACATGATTCCAGGTATGATTCAGAACCAGCATTGATCTTTATTGGTTCCAGGTGCCCTCTCTCCTAGCTGAGGCCACACTGTAATTCCAAGTGATTCCCACCATGCTCAGTGACTAGAGGAAGGACACCTTGTTCAGCTAGGAAAGACAAACTAGGTGGCATCCTTCTTTGCCAACCACCTTCATTGTTCTTTTCAAAATGCACATTTACTGAACAAAAAACACAGTAAATTCTGTCCACTCTGCAGGAACTTTTTAGAGATTCCTAACTTTGGCTGTGTTGCCTCAAAGCAACAGCAGAGAATGATCAGGAGTGCAGATCCCCATACTTTCCTGGATAGGAAATCAAGGCTGAACTTGTTTTGTTTTTAGAAAAATCCTGAAAGAGGCCCAGGTCAAACCACTGTCTAACATGGTTTCCTTTTATAAATTGAAGGTCACTTTAAAAAACTCTGAATTCTACTTCACCTGTGACTTATTTGTATTACAGTAGCCTTTTGCTCATGCATACAGGCGTTTACTTGTGTTTTGGTCTTTATCGTGTTTACTGGATATTTAGAAAGTAAATATGATGTACCTTTTAACAAATACAGTTCCTATCGGCATCTTATTGTAAAAGTTCTACCTGCAGGTTGGTAAGATCTGATACAGAATTGCTAATGTTAGGGGAGTTCCACCTTATGCTGATATTTGGTATTATCTGTGCTAGGGTGGATTTATAGGACTTGTGCAAGCTAAATAAAGTTCCAGGAGTCTGTAAATACTGTAAAAGTTAGGGAAAACATTTTCAGATATGCTTTCCATATTTTAACATTTTAAACATGTTTATTTATTGAAAAAATGTGTGACCATGTGTTCAAGCCATACTTTAACTGCATTTTGAGTTTCTACTAAGACTTAGGAACATTGCAGATTAATAGATGTGTTTTACTACTAATGCTAGTTTATCCAACTATCAAACAAGCCCCAAAGAATTAACTGGTAGGACCATGAATCCTGTGAAAAGTCTATGCCTTTCTGTGCCTAAATCCAAAATTGGTGTCTGATGCTGAGAAAAATTTGATTTAAAACTTATTGAATAGATTAGAAAGTAACTCAAGTTGGATCCATCTATAGTCGTATCCATTTTTATGCAAATTGTCTTCAGAGGGTTTTTTATTTTTGGATAAAATGTAGCTGTAACAGGTTGCACATTCGGGCACTGTGAAGCTATGCTTTTAATACTTTGAGTCCGATGCCAAGGTAGTATTATAACAGACAACATTCTAATGGTTCACTACTGTGATTATCTGTCTATCTAGGGCAACAACTGGCATATAAAACTTACTGATGCTTTTAATGTAATGTGCTTAAAATACGTATAAAAGTATACCAACATTTCTCTAAATGCTTCATTCTGTGTAATGAAATTACACTTTGAAACAACAAAATACACCACCAAACAGAATTTTTACTTTCCCAATAAGCCCTCAGTTAAAGGTCGAAATTGATTGATACATGTTGAAGGCCTATTTTTTATGTCAATCATTTTTTCTAATAGAAGTGCTCATTATGATGGCAGCAATGGTATATGTACAAATTTGTGTGTGCTTACACGTGCAAATACATTAATTGCAAACTTTTCTATTTATTTTGTTCTTCCACATCTGTTACTATATAAATTTCTACTATGATAATGAAAGAGAAGTCATTGCCAAGTCAGCCTAGATCTGCAACTGTAAATTAGGCCCCTAAGGAATCACAGAATCACTGCTTTAATTTTCAGAATTTCTATGGAAAGATACATAACAGCATTCATAGATCATATCCTAGTGCTTTGCAATGCCACAGTGATCAACTAGAGATAACCATCCCATGAAATATAAAATCACTTCATCTTGTTTGACTTCCAAGGTATTTAAAACTACAGTTGAGATAGAAATTAAAAAAGAAGTATTTGTGATTATGTTTAGGATCATGCTGTTTAGCCACCTGCTAACCAATCTATTCCTCTTTAGTTGAAATATTTTCTTCTCCAGTAAAGTATGTGTTAAGCCTGAGGGTCTATCCATATTTACCTTTGTTTGGTTATAACTTTTCTATGTGTTGCACTCAGCTGTGGGAAAGAGAAACTGTTTTACAATGTACTTGGTCTGCCCTTGTGGTAACCTACTGTCTATGTAACGGCCATCTAGGGAGTAAGAACTACTCATATTTATTTCATAATAATATTTAATTCACACTCTTTGTTAAATATGAACATTAAACAAACAAAAAACTTAACAAAGGCTACTCTCTTTTTCATGTAAACATTTAGTGTTCTTTTTATAGACTTTGAGGTTAACATAACCAGCCTGAGAAGTTTCATACTTTCATAGGCCAAGTGGTTTAGCATGTCTTTATTCATATCCTTCAAATTAAAAATATTGCATCAATCCTGTCAGCATAAAATGCTTAACATCTGCCTATAAGATATGCAATTATCTAATCACAAATGTCTTGTGCAAAGAATAGAAGCAAAAAAGCTTGTAAGCTAGCATAATGTTATGTTACTTTTTTTTTTTTTCTTTATTATCATCACATAAACTTAGCTCTTTAATTCTTGTATTAATAACTCTCTGTTTCTGAGATATTCAAACTTTTTTTTTCCCTCCTTAATATTAGGGGAGTAGCTCTTTCATGGTGAAATGCTTAATATTTCTTTCATCACAGCAAGGATCTAGTGAATGGTTAATAAATATTTTAAAACTCCATCTGCTAGAATAAACTAGCACAGGCAAAGCTTCCATGTCCTCTGGAGGTATTTAGCCCAACATATTCCACAGTAAGTCACTGTTCTAGGAAAGCATATCCTGGCTTTATGTGGGAATAAAATGAGTTTTTAAGGCAATCTGTTATGAAATACATGCTTCTTTGGCAACACAGCCTTCATAGAAAAGTCTTTTTCTTAATATCATGAATGAAGTAACAAAGATGAAGCAATTTCTTTTTTTTTGATGTAAAAAACTATCATATGTGTAGTTAGCAGAGCAGATTATGGTGGTAGGGTTAATTCCATCCAGGAGTGAAATCAAAGGTTTTGAGAGAATGTTAAGCATGTGACGTTAATAACATGGCACAGCAGCTTCTTGAGAAATCTCTTTTCATGATGTAGCTAGCTCTGACAACTGATGGCTGTATTTGTCACTTTGCATTCTTGTTCAAGCAGTATCTTTTATTCTTTGGTTTGTTCCTTGGGGGATCACTGAGGTGTGTGAAATCTTGAGTGTACTTGGAAGGATTAGGCTATCAAAGGGGAAAGTTATCACTGATATGAATGTCATTCTTCATAAAATATATAAAATGTGAAATGTATCAGGTGGCCCAGAGCAGAAAGAATCCACAGAGAAGCTTTTTCCATCAGCAGAAGATGGTTGTTTTGCTTTCCAGAATGCCAATGAGTGCATCAGCAGGTGCTGCTGTAGCAGGTCTTCTTCAAAGGACCTTTAAAAACAGGGAAATGATGAGAAGAGCTTTTCTTCATGGACTTTTAAATGCCATAATAAAAATGTGTTTGTCCAGTTTCACATTATTACATTTCATATTTGGATTGGATGTAGAAATAGTTAAGCAAAACTGCCAATACTCTTATATTAAAATCATAGTTCTATAATCAGCTGAACTAAATCTGAAGACAAGACTGACCAAGACAAATGATTTTTTGTGTGGGAATAAGCAGTGCACTACAAGATTCAAATTCAGTTTTACAAGTTACATGAGAAGAGTTTCAAAGCAAACTCCAGAGCTTCCACCAGCTGGCTTATTCTGGAACCTTATGGTAGTTGATGAAAGTAGATTGATAATGTTATGAAAATTGCACAAGTATCACTAAAAAAAATAAGCTGCCAAAATATCTTATATTGTGCATATTTTTTTTAAAGCAATTCTAGCTAGCTCCTCCCCAGGGAATTCTGATAAGTACATGGAGGAAGCATAATCTTAATTTTTACTCTCACAGCAGTATTTATTTGTGAAAGATTTTCAAATATCTTAAATAAGACTCTGAGTCAGAAACCCTTGAACTGCCATAAAAAATCAGGATTAAAATAAATCTTAACACTTTAGTGGTGTGTTTCTCTCATCTCACAGTGCTCCTCTCTCCCACACTGTGGAGCAGAATAAAAATATTTTAATGCCACTGTCACCAAGAGATCCCTGTATAGTCAACATTCTCGAGGGAACTGTTAGGCATTGTTTAGAATACTTTTTAATGACTGAGATTTCATTACAGCAGTTTAACATGCATAAGAATGTGCAGCCTAGGTTATTGGAAAGTGTTTATGGTCTCTTCAGTGTTTAGGTTTTTCTAACTTGATGTTCTATATTCAATATATCTGAAATAAGTGAGGACATCACGACTTTTATGAAAATATCCATAAAAAGCTATTATTTTAATTTCAAAGTTGTAATTATTTCCTCTAATGAAGATGCAATAATTTTTACACTGATTAATTTTTTTCCAGTTTCCTTTATATGTATTTTCTGCTTTCGGATTAAGGTCCCACTGAGAGCAAATTGCCCAAGAAGTCAAGACATTAACAAAAGTCACCATCTAAAGACAGTAGGGGACAGTGAATGCTCTTTTTGATATATTACCCATACTCATAGAAGTTCAATCTTGTGATTGATCTGACTCCTTTGCAACATACCAAGGAAGATTAAATACCTTGCACCTCCTAAATAAATAAAAAGGTATAGAAATTCAATATTTTCCCTAACATTTGGTCATTTGAGACATCTGTGGAACAGGTGGTAGAAAAATCTATATCTGTCTTAACCTACAGGGAAGAAGCAAATTAAATTGGATTTAAAAGATGTATCCAATAAACTAGTATAGAATGATGTCATAAGCTGGAGGCAATGGGGAATCAGTTCAAGGCACACAACTCCTGAAAGCCTCAATGATAAAGAATGGGGGTATCTATTTCTTTGACAGAGTATGTAAAGACTAGAGTGAACAATTCAATTTAATATGTGTATTTAGAAAGCATTTGGAGAGTCTCACACTTATGCCAGATGGATTCAGAGATTATTGAAAGGAAAGCACTAACTTGATATGCCACAAAGAAATTTTTTAAATCACCTAAATGCTTCTCAGTGGGCCTGGAATTAGCTAAAGAATCTCTTGCCATTCAGTTTGGTTTTGTTGAAGTTATTGAGATATTTTACAGTTATTAAAGTGATTGAACAGATACAGCCATAGTATGATTCATTTATATAAATCTAGTTAACCTAGGATGTTTATTTCCTTTCTGGTGTCACCAGGAGGAAATGTCTATGCTAGTGATTTCGGTCAAGTCAGGGTGTTGAAAAGCATGATTTCCATTCTGCTGAAAGGTGCATGGGTAAAGTCACACTGGGCAAACTTACTATTTTGTCACTACAGGTATTGAATGAGTTCGGAGGCTGAAGTACATGTGGTATTTTTTCACTTTCTCAAAACAAAGTTTAGCATATAGAGTATACTTCAAGCAGCAACATGAATTTTTCTGATGCAATATGCTAGTAAAATGCTGTTCATGTATATGAGGTACTTATTAGGACTGTCACACAGATACGGCTGCAATTGCACTAGAGTGGTTGTACTGCACTTTTTGTGTAGGATGGCCAGTGCAGCTGCTAATATCTTTATAGATGTAGCTATAAATTCACAGGCTGATTATAAGCTGTTCTCCACTGCCTTCTCTATTCAGCTTTTGTTCAAATTTGAGTACAAATGCAATCTCTAGATAAGTTTTTGTTTTAGTGAGATGTTTTAGTATGTTCCTCTTAGATCAAAAGACATGGATTTGTGACTTGATATTATTAAGATCAGACAGCTTTTAAAATGAATCGTAATTATTTTTTGTTTGGGCCATAAAATTCTTTGTACTTCCATAGTTTTCAGATATCAAAAATTCAGTGCATGGGTTATATGGTACTGTCTGTTAACAGTGATATTTCACAATATACACAAATTTAGAAATCCTTTTTAGTAGTTGGATGAGCCAGCTAACTTTTTTTTTTTAATACACTTTCTGAAGCTCACATCAAGGGATTGTACATCTGAGGAATTTATCAGTTACATGCAAAAGTGAAAGCTCTTCTCACACTTTAATTAACCAAGTATGAATACAAAGTTTTAGACATTAGATTTGTGATGTTCTTGTTTTCCATACACAGTTTATAAAATTTAACTGCAACCCTTCTCCAGGCCAAAGTCTGTCTCAGTAGTTCATTTTCTTGAATGGCAACAGGAAATGCCAAGAAAAAACACAGAAGAAACAGTTAATACAAGGACTACATATGTCTAGCAATCAGTAGTTTATCAAAAGATTCCTGAGCTATACATTTCATATGAGCTATTATTGTGAATATTAATTTTTTATCTGTTTTTTTTTGTCTTTACTTAATCCCTTTCTGATATTTTTTTTGTCTTGCTAGGTTTCACAAAAAATACATGGAAAGATATTAACAGAGTTAATTGATCTCTTTTCACTGTGAAAATTATCCATTTATTCCAGTCTTCTGCTTTCTATATTTTAAATCAGTATTCATTTAGAAGTTGACTTTCTTTAGTATCTTACAACACTTTAATTGCTTTATTTTGTCTTGGTGAGGTATTTCATCAAAATCTTTCAGAAGACCAAGCATGCTATGTCAACTCCATAACCCAGACCAAAATACTTGTCGGAACACTGAAATGCACTGTGAAGTGTCACATCCTTACTTACCTTTCTCTAGTATGCTAGAACTCTCTTGGTTATCTAGGATTTCTGTACTAACTGTTATAATTCCTATCAGAGAAGTTGGTGTGAAATTTAGCTTTTCATACCTGCACTTGCTAGCTTCACCTCTGAAACCATGCTTAGATACCTGTGCAGTATTTGCCATCTTTCACTCCTCTGCCACTGAGTTTGCTTCACACATAGGAATTGATATTTAACCAGGTGTTACGACCAAGTGACAAACATCAAATTGCTGCAGAACTGTCTGATCCTATTGATTGACTGCAGTTCAATGTATTGAGTTTTGCCTTGTGTTTTGTATTGGTTTTAATTGTTTGTAAATCTCTAAGCCTTTTATCTGACAGTGGATCCTTATCCAGGTTTGGTATGAGAACTGTCTTACCACCACTAGGAATGCCAATACCAATACATATAATTAGTTCAGCCTTATTGCAATAGCCTTAATCTTGCTGATTTGTCCTTTTACCTCTTCGTGATCTTTATGATCAGTTTTCCTGGGTTTCTGTTTTATAGGTTCCCATATGGAAGACTTTTATTATTAAAGACATAAAAGCAGGTAAAATACTCCTTAATCTGTTGGCCTATCCTCTTGTGATGATATGTATAAATTGTTAGAGAGTAAGTTGTTAACTCTTTTCCTTTTGTATATTTCCTTGAATATATCTTTCTGATATCTATAAGTGTAACCTTCAACATTTTTTTTTTTCCTGGGGAATGGAAGAAGGGAAAGAAGTGAAGTGGTAAATGGGAAGCATGAGTCAGTATCTGCATCTACATTCGACATCTTTAAATGATCTTCATGTCATCTGCAGGCATTTTACTATTTAACTGCTCATTTTTTTTTAATTCATTTCTGAGTTACTTTTTTTGTGTATTTTCTCTTTTTAATTGCTAAGGACTGAGTGACTGAGTGTTTTCTGAACATTGTCATTTCACAGAGCAAGCAAACAAGTCTCCATGTAGTTCCTGATGACACCTTTCATGTCTGTGTTCTTAATAAGTAGATTCTGGTAGTGTCTGTGTCTCATCTTATTGAGTGGTACCCTTGTCTTCACAGGATTATGCCTGGAGCAGGAGTCTATAGGATATATCTATATTTTGATACCAAAACCTGTTTTACCTTTTTAGATCTTCTGTTAGCCTCAGTCGGACTGGTATTAACTTTAGTGTCAATGTTGAATATTTCAAAATTCATATCCATAATATTTAATATCTAGGACATATTGTACTATTTTGGTTTCAAAGGTCATGCAGTTCACTCTGGTGTCCCCGATAAATTTGAATAAGCTCTGTATAAAGGACAGAGGGATACTTTACTGACAACATTTGAATATAATTTGATTTCTAAACATATAGGTACGGATTAAATATTCTCAGAAAAATAAATAAATTATCAGCTGCTGGATGTGACTATGTGTGAAGTGTTATCCTGTGATAAACACAAAATAAAATGGGGTTATTGAACCAATATCCATTGGTCACAGCTGGACTGTGCTAGAGTGCACACAAGCTCAATACAGTTGTTAGAGAGATAGACAGGGTTAAAACTACAGTGACATTGCAATGTTTGATCATATGCTCACAAAAGAGCTAGAGACATTCTAAAGCCCCGAAGCAGCCAATTTACAACTGCTATGATTATGGCTGCTTTTTAAAACAACTTTAATTGGCAATGGGTTCCACAATTTAATTACAATATAAAAAAGTATACTTTTATCAGTGGACTATTTGTCATCTTGTCATACAGTTGAATATTTATTTGTCTTAGGTAGAGGAAACACAAACTCTTGTTCTAAATTATTTTACCCTTCCTTATTCCATCTATATTTACTAAGTCACCTCTTTCATCCTTTTCTATACTGTAATTAATCCCTGAATTTTTCAATCATGATTTTTCTCAGATCCTTGACCATTTCTATCACTTTTCACTGAAAGTTCTGTAACGTTTTGCTTCCTATAGGGCTGTATAAACACTGTATCTCAAGAAACTACTGCAAGTTAAATAAGGGAAAGATATTCTCATCTGAGGGGGAAGCCGCAATTAAAAAAAAAAAAAAAAAGAAAGAAACACAAGCAGACAAAGGTTCAGGTACAAAAATATCAAACCCTGTGTGATATCTGCCAGATATGACTTTTGTGGGATGTAGTCTAGATGTCTTAGTCAAACCTCCTTTGCAGGGAGCCTGTCTCTTTCCAGTGACTACATAAATTCATAGAGGAGGAAACTCACAACATTGAATTTAAGTCCTAAAATCAGATGACCCGAATTTCTCTTCCCAGAGAAACTAGTAAATGTTTTTTTTAAGGTATTCAAGTCAGTAGTTGAATACCTCTAAAACTCTAGCTTTGATTTGCTTAAGATTAAATAGGACACCTGAAGCCAATTAGGAAATTGAATCCAGTTTGTCTTTGTTCAAAACTAGGACTGCAATAACTATTCAATTTCTCCGTCCCATAAAATATGTAAATTCAGTGTTTCCTATGCTGCCTTTCATTTTTGCTGTATTATTTAATTATGTAGAGGGATATATAAACAGTGGCTTTTCAGAAATAGTCCTTTTATTCACACAATTACAGATAAATAATGCTCTGAGTCTATTTGTACTAATGTCCTATTCATTGAAAAGATTTTAAAAATCTGGGGGTTTTTTTGACTTTTTTTTTTTTTCCCTCTGTGCATCCAACTTCTCCTTCTTATGTAATGTTTTTCATTGTGGGACCCCCACTTCTGTGAAATCTCTGTAAATCACCTTTTTTATAAAGAATAATTTCCACAAAGGTGGGAAAATAAACAAAAGCATTTGTACATATCTTAATATTCATAAAAGTCTAGTTTGCTTTTCTCCCCAAATATATATTTCGCGTCTAATTAAAGTTGCCATGTCCCCCTAAGCTATTAAATTCCTTAGTCTCTTTTTAGTCCTGATGTGCCATTTCATTGACATTTTGGAATTAGTTCAGAGATCACAACTGCCAAATCCCTTTGATCACACAGAGCTGGCCCTCCTGCTACAGTTGCTGCTCAGAGCATTCATAGCTACAGCTGCTCGAAATGAGATCAGCCAGCTTACTCTCAGGGCTCTCTGCAAGCTTGCTTCTGTAGCTGCTGTGCTTCCACCTGCTCTTCCCTGGGTAAAGCATTCTCATTGCATGGGTACACAAGGACCAATACAGTACCAAATAAGGTGCCCTGACTCTTGCCTTCAGACCTGGTGCAACTCCAGTGACCAATTCAGCATCCAGTCAGCAGCATCATATAACTGTCAATGTCTGAGTTTCCTTTTGATCTGGGTGCTGAGCATAGGATTAATCTGTTCCATTACTGATTTTCTGTTATATATTTAGTAAAAAGATACCGTTTTGTGTCCATTCTACTGCTTTTTTTTTTTCTAACATAAGAACCTTTTCTACTGACTATTACTTATTAATTACTTATATGTGATAAATAAACTATTAATTGATGTCCTAAGCGTGTTTTGCACTTGAGTTATATTTATTTACAGAATAGTATTTGTTACTGATGGTAATAAGTGAATTAGTAAATGCTTGTTAAGTGTCGTTAACGTATATGAAACCTACTATCTCCTGAATTTAACAAAACAGTTATTTAACAATCTAACAACCATATGTAAATTAACTAATATTATATCCTTTATATAATACCAAACATTACATTGTAAGTTTTATAGTAAATTTCTATAATTAGATTTTTATGATGTGATTTGCATTCATACACTCCTGACACTGTCTTTTTTCCCAAATGAATCTTTTTAAATTTCAACCTCTATAACAGTTTTAAAATAAACAAACAACAAAGCAGAGTTTGGAATAAAATTATACGAAATATACTACATCATGTAAGCATATTTGAAACATCTGTAGTACTAATAGTTCAGCTGCTTGAGAAGCAGTTATTCCTATCCCTCAATATAGCCATTATCATCTGGTACTGATACTTAGCCCACAACAGTTGTTCATTTATTTTATGCTTGTGCTAGTTAATTTGTTTGTTTTAATATTATTTTAATGCTATGGGCTATGAACAATAGCAGTGGCCCAGCAGTGTTTCTGTGCAATTTATGAAAGCCTCTCTAACCACTGCCTCAGGAACTTCCAATTTCTATATGCGCTATTTCTACTTTTCTCTATTTCAAATATTTATATTAACAGACCAGCTATTTCAACTCATATCTTGGTAACTAGTTGTTTCTTGTTTAGATATTTTAACTCATTTTCTCCACCTTACTTCTCTCAAAATACTTTAAGAATGCATCAGCTACAGACCCTGGAATTGTTCCCAGCATGCAATAACAGAGTATTTCCATCCATAAGGTATATTTCATAAGTCTGCTGATTCTGTATGTCCTTGTTGTTTGTTTGTTTGTTTGTTTGTTTCCCTGCTGGCTCCTTTTATACTCTTTAGATGTGCTCCAAAGCTGAGAATAGTCCACATTTAACTCATTTGTGAAGACATGAACAAAGGTGATTACTTTGTTAGGCTTGCCTTTATTTCTCTGTAAATGCTTTCCTTCAGAACACCAACAAACCAACTGGCAGGGCTCGGTGTTGTTCAATGATAACCATGTTTGGCACAATTTATTTCAAAGAGTAAAGAAATTTACTATTAGGGTCAAGTTTTCAGAGTGAGGCTGTCTAAGGATTGGCCTCTTAGATCTTTTAATTCTCCATTAAAGAACAATTATTTTGGCGAGTTTGTCTAAAAAAATGGGGAACAAAGAAGTCAGAGTTGTTAGGAATAATTTGGACAACTAATACAAATATGATTGATAGGTATATATGACGTAAGTGACTGGAATTTGTCACCAACACTTACTAAGCCACCTTCTCCCTATAAAGTCTCTGTATCTCACCTTTTGATATGCCCTTCAAGAGAAAAGCATAAAATTTGATTTCTGATCATAAAATCACAGAATGGTGTGGGTTGGAAGGGACCTTAAATATAATCTAGTTTCATAGGCTGGGGCACCTTCCATTAGACAAGGCTGCTCAAAGCCTCATATGACCTGGCCTTGAACATTTCCAGGGGTGGTCTCCCCAGAGCCTTCTCTTCTCCAGGCTGAACAACCCCAACTCTCTCAACCTGTCTTCATAGCAGAGGTGTTCCTATGAAGGAGGTGATTACAGATGATCCCTCTGATCATCTTTGTGGCCCTCTTCTGGACTCATTTAAACAGGTCCATGTCCTTCTTATGTTGTGGGTCTCATGAGAGTGGAGTAGAGGGAGAGAATCACCTCCCTCGATCTACTGGCCATGCTGCTTTTGATGCAGCCCAGGATATGATTGGCCTTCTGGGATGCAAGTGCACATTGCCAACTCATGGTGAGCTTCTCATCAACCAGTACCCCCAAGTCCTCCTCACAGTTGCTCTCAATCCATCCTCTACCCAGCCTGTATTTGTGCTGGAGGTTGTCCTTACCCATGTGCAGGACCTTGTACTCAGCATTGTTGAACTTCATCCAGTTCACATGGGCCCACCTCTCAAGCCAGTCACAGTCCCCCTGGACGGCAGCCCTTCCCTCCAGCATGCCAACCACAACACACAGCTTGGTGTTGTCAGTAAACTTGCTGAGGGTGCTCTTGATCCACTGTCAATGTCACTGATAAAGATGTTAAACAGCACCAGTCCAGGTACTGACCCCTGAGGAATGGCAGTCATTACTGGTCTCCACTTGTACACTGAGCTGTTGACTGCAATGCTTTGAGTGTAACCATCCAAGCAATTCCTTATCCACTGAGTGGTCTATCCATCAAACTCATGAACCCATGTCTCTCCAATTTAGAGACTGTGGGACAGTGTTAAACACTTTGCATAGGCCCAGGTAGATTACATCGGTCATGCTTCCCTTATCCACCAATGCTGTAACCCAGTTATAGAAGGCCACCAAGTTTGTCAGCCACTATTTGCCCTTACTGAAGCCATGTTATCTGTCACCAATCATCTCCTTATTTTCCATATGCCTTAGCATAGTTTCCAAGTGAACCTGCTCTGTGATCTTGCTGGGCACAGAGGTGAGACAGACTGGATTGTTCTGCGGGTCTTTCTCTTTTTCCTTTTTAAAAATGTGGGTTGTGTTTCCCATTTTCCAGGCAGTGGGAACTTCACCAGACTGCCACAGCTTCTCAGATATGATGGACAGCGGTTTAGCAACTTCATCTAGCAGTTCCATCAAGAGCTGTGAATGCATCTCATCAGGTACACCTTCAGCTTCCTTAGGTGGTCTCAGACCTGGTAATCTCCTACAGTGGGCAGTTTTTCATTCTCCCAGTCCTTACCTTTGCCATCTCTGACTTGGGCACTGTGGCTAGAGCACTTGCTAGTAAAGACTGAGGTAAAAAAATAACTGAGTTCTCCAGAAGCAGCCTCACCAGGGCCGAGTAGAGGAGGAGGATAACTTCCCTCTGGCTGCTGGTCACACTTTTCTTAATGCACCCCAGGATACCATTTGCCTTCTTGGCCACAAGGGCACATTGGTCAACTTGTTGTCAACCAGAACTCCCTTCTGGTGTCCAGGGCAGTGAGCTTGCTGTGTGGCCTCCTCACTACCCTGAGGATCTTGAACTCCACTATTTCATGACCACTGCAGTGCAGGCTGCCCTTGAAATTGACATTCCCCACCAGCGTCTCCTTAGGATAGGATGGACTGAGGTTTCCCTCCCCTGGCAATTTCATTTTAAAGCCCTTTAGTTTAAGGCCCTTTTCACAAGCTTAGCAAGCTTATGATGAAAGATGCTTTTCTCCTTCTCCGACAGATGGACCGCAACAGGTTTCTCAAAGTGAGTCCCATGGTCTAAGTAGCCAAACCTCTGACTGTGGTACCAGTCTTGTAACCATTTGTTGATTCACCAGATTCGACTGACCCTTTCAAACTCCTTCTGTTTGACAAGGAGGCTTAATATAAAAAAACTACCTGTGCTCTAGAGTTACTGTTGTTCCTAGGGCTCTGTAATCCTTGATAATCTTCCCAGGTCTATCACTGGTGCCCACGTGAAAAAAACAACAGCGGATAACAGACAGAGGACTGCATAAGACTTGGTAGTCTCTTAGTGACATCCCTGATATGAGCACCCAGGGAGCAGCACACCTCTCTAGAGGGTGTGTAAAGTCAGCAAATAGGTACCTCCATACCTTTCAGATGAGAATAGATCAGGCTACCTTAGCTCCAGTGTCTCTCCTAACGTGATGGGTCTTTCCTATTCAGTCTGCAGAGGGGTAGACGCAGTTCCTCAATGGTACCTCAGGCTTCAGTGGAAATCTCTTGGTCTTGATGGTCCTTGCTATTGCAAGCTTCCATTCTTCTGCATTACTGTCCTCTGTTCTTTCTGTGTGTGCCAGTTGGGGACTTTTTGGATTTTGGGTCATGGGCCATGGGTCCACTGCAGACTGTGCATGGAACCAGCTCTTTTAACTCTTTCCCAGCCTCCCTGATGTTACACAGCCTTCTAACCGCCTCCTGCAACTCAGTCACCTTCTGCAGGAGATCCTCCTCCTGGGCACACCTTTGGAGGCAGGTCTGGTGCCTGTCCCTGTCCCAGAAGAAAGTTCTAGGAACTTCCTGCAGTCTCAGGTCTGCACTGCAGCCTCTCCTCTCCGCAGCTCTCTCTGCATGAAGGCATCAGCCACCATTGGAGCAGGTGGTGCAGAACCCCCAAATGAAGCTCTCAGATGAGTTTCACAGAATCGCAGAATCAACTGGGTTGGAAAAGACCTCAGAGATCATCAGGTCCAACCCTTGGTCCAACTCCAGTCCATTTACTAGATCGTGGCACCAAGTGCCATGTCCAGTCTCAGTTTAAAAAACTTCAGAGACAGTGAGTCACCACCTCCTTGGGCAGGCCATTCCAATGCCTGACCACTCCTCCGTAAAGAATTTCTTTCTAATATCCAGCCTGAATTTCCCCTGGCAGAGTTTAAGCCCATGCCCCCTTGTCCTATTGCTAACTGCCTGGGAGAAGAGACCAGTCCCCACCTGGCTATAACTTCCCTTCAGGCAGTTATAGAGAGTGATGAGGTCACCTCTAAGCCTCCTCTTCTCTAGACTAAACAACCCCAGCTCCCTCAGCCTCTCCCCATAGGTCTTGTGTTCAAGTCCCTTCACCAGTCTTGTTGCTCTTCTCTGGACCTGCTCCAGCACTTCAATGTCTTTCCTGAACTGAGGGGCCCAGAACTGAGCACAATACTCCAGGTGTGGCCTCACCAATGCAGAGTACAGGAGAAGGATCACTTCCCTTGTCCTGCTGACCACGCTACTTTTGATACAGGACAGGATACCATTTGCCTTCTTGGTCACCTGGGCACACTGTTGGCACACTGTTTCCACCATTCTGCACTGAGGGTCAGGTAAGATGAGGGCTCTTCAGCTGTACAGATGGTCACAGAACAGTGCCTGGTTGCTGAATTATGTGTACTTTGAGTATCCCACTCAGCTGGTGGAATGCCCCTCCTTTGAAGGGGTGCTGCGCCTGTGCATCCTTCCATGCAAAATACTGTGCCACACTCTGCCTGTCCTGCTTGCAGTGCTTCTGGTCACTAGTGCTCCATAGGGCTGGCTTTTGTATGAGCGAGGGGTTACTCCTGGTCCCACCCAGGCTTTGTCAGTCACTCTCATGAGAACTACTGGCTCCTGGCAGGTCTCTGCACTACCTTGGGGTTTCCTGGGCTCAGGAAACCCCCATGAACACCACAATCTCCCACCCTGCTGCAGAATGCCCCTGCACCAGAGTTGATTGCCTTGGCAAGTAAGGAATTTAGGGTTGCATTTTAGTTTGCATGATGTAATATTCACTTTCTATTTCCATTATTAGGATTTTGAGGTACTTTGTTTGCTACACTCCATATCTAAATAACATCACAATTTAACTAGAAAACTTCACTGCGTTTCTTTTCTTTAAAGTAAGGCAAGTGACCAAAATAAGCAACCTTTGGTAAACAACCAAAATACCAAAAGATGGAGTATATAGCAGAACTCTTCTGCTCCTTTTGTTGGTATTTGACTGATTGGGTGGGTTTTGGCATTTTGCCTTGTTTTGGGAGTGGTGATAAAGTAAGAGAAGAAAAATCTGTAAAATCAGAAAATGAAAGCTGAAAAGCATGCAGGTGTCTTTCTCACTATGTTAATTGCCTGCCCACTAATATTTGCAGCTGTCACTTCCAGTAGCAGCTGGTGAGGGGGAAGGTTATGTTGCAAAGGGGACTGCTGCACCCATAGCCTTGTAGTGTGGGCAACCACTACAAGGGACTGTTACTATGCAGAGGTTTCCTGCTCTTACATCTTTGCTTTATGAAATGGAGGGATGGTTTAAAACTTCCATCACCTGTGAGGGAAGTAGCACCTCCATTTCTTGCAACAGAAATTAGAAGAAACATAGTGAGACAAAGAGGCTATGGTAGAAAATATTTTATTATTAATGGGGAAGAGAAAGGAAGATAAAAATACTGTAGAGACTGAATGAAATAAACTTTTTAGCAGTGAAATAGGGACACCTTAGCTTTGACTCCAAAGGACATCAATAACAATGTAATTACATAAATGTCAAGAAGGCTAGAAGTGGTTTTAATGTTGTACATTAAGATATATATTAATAATATGATGGAATTAGGAAAAGAAAAGCCTATACTAAATATCATGAAAAATGTTCTGACAGGAAGATACATTAGGCTGTGGAACAGTTCTCCATAGGGAAGCCATCACTTAAGGGCTTTTTCTTCCATCAATAAGTTCTCCAATTCTATGAAGACTCATATTCAGCTCCTCATGTACAAATGGCAAATTAAACAAGAGAGATAATTTAAGCAGGTCCCTAAGCCCCTCAGTAATTTTAAGGAAATTCAGTTGCAGGCTCTTATCAACATGTCCCTTGTTGGGGTTAAGAATAAACCCCTCTATATATATTTAATCAAATTATGTTTAAAAAATAATTTTATTTAATTTAAAAGTTCAGGTCTTTCTCCAAGCTCTGATCTCAGTCTTTTTGTGATTTTTCTGTCACATACTTTGTCCTTCTGCAAAATTCTGGGGCTTTTAGCTGTATCTGGGGTAAAGAACAGAGGTGCACAAAATGTTTTAAGTTTGAAATATTGTGTAAAGCACATGTTGCATGGACTTTCAGAGTTTAGGGTTCAAAAAAAAGCCATTCATTTAATTGCAGAGACAGAGGTGTATTTCCAGGTTGACAGTGTCAGTGATCTGTGTGAGGCAGAAGGCAAACTGAGCCTCAAGTCTGATATCATATCTGAGCTCTAGTCTTGGAAACAAGGTGTTTGTTTCTGTTATTATTATTAAAATATTTGCCTTTGAAGTAACACAGTATATCCAGAGGTACAGAAACCTCAGGGTAAAAAGTGGACTTTTGCTAGAAATTTAAGTTTTGAATGTCAACACACCCTGAAGTTTTTGTTCTTTTTGTGGGATTTTCTTTTTTTTTATTTTTTTTCCCCTCTTTGGCCTACCCATTTTGATAAATTATTTTTATTCATTGATTCAGCTTTCAAATAAAGCATGAGGAATAGATTCTTATTTTTATTTTTTGATGTCACTGTCATTAGCATCGCGGTTTGGGTTGAGAACAAGAAAAATTTTAAGATCTCTATTATTTTCACTGCAACTATGAGATAAAAGGTATTCTAGTACACTGACCTTGGTCTGGAAATTGAGGATTTATTTCACTTCTCTGTCATAATTTGTCTATATGGCATTAGGGAGCTTGAGATACAAAGAGATTTTTCAGTAACATGCACAAGGACTGAAAGCACTTTGAGAAAGACCTTCTCAAGCACAGAGAGGAATATAACATGATGATATAACTTTTTGGATATTCATCCCATGTTCTATGAAATCTTGAACAACTTAGCCAAATTTCACTTTATTTATATAATAAGGATAGCTAATGGCTATTTTCATTCACCTAACTGGTACTGTAGAATGATTTGACATGCCACTGTAGCAACTAAAATATAGAAAAAACAAATATTAACTTATGTTTTCTCTTTAACTAGACAACTGCAAAATTGTACATTTTTTTGCTGGAGAGGAATGTTGTCTTTCATACAACTAGTAAATTTTGTGGGTTTGTAACAACAAAATTTAGTTACCCTGACAGACAGATGGTTGGTTTTCATATTGGTGCCATGTATTTTAGTTATTTTTTGATCAGTTTATGATAAAGAATATAGGTCTCATCTTTTATATTGTTTTGAGTGCCCTAGGTTTTCTGCTAAAAATGTGTTTCCTATAGTAATGACTGTGGATATTTGTTTATAAACAAACATATTGATGAAACAACACAACAGATTCTCACATTAAACTGTTTATATATATATATGTCTCCTTTGATTGCCTTTTTTAGCTTATTTCATTTTGGCAATCCAGAAGGTACTTTATACATTCCTGTGTGTCCATATACAGTTTTCACTGCAACATATGTCTCACCGCTTAAATGAATTGATAAATATTAAGTCAAATAAACAAGTTAAACTTCTCTTAGTAACTGAATTACATTGAACTGCAGGCGTTGTGAGTGTTTTAGCGGAACTGTTTCTCTTCAGTATGTCTGCAATCCTTTGCTAAGAAGCTTTGCCTCTGAAACCCTCTTGGGGTTTACTAAATGAATTTAAAGTAATACAGATACCTTCTAAATCCCACAACAGAACTCACAAGTAAGCCAAATAGGCAGGAAAAAAAAAAATAAAAAAATCTGTAAGTACGGAAAGGCAGTTCTTGTTGAATTAATGAAAACAGAAAAAACTTGAATTCTCTGGTTGTTTTTAGCCTGACTTGATAACAGTTTCTGAAAAAGTAATTTAGAAAAAGCAATATAAAGTAGGTTGTCCAACTGTGAAATGTTGGCCAACTACACTAAATTAAGCCAATACAATTACTCCAAAAAATTTTAAGGTAGCAAACTGTGAAATGAGCAAACCGTGAAATGCAACCAGCAAGCAAACCAAAAGGTACAAATAAACCTCAAGCTTTTTTATTATTATTAATATTATTATTTTAAGTTGCATAAATTCTTATTATTCTTTTACTAAAAACTTGATCACTGTGTTCTCTTCTGTACTGCACATAGCCTATGAAGGAAAAGAGTGAACTAATCTTCAAAACTAAATGTTCTGAAATGTAGGGGTGGGGGCTAGAATTTTTTTATTTAGTAGTACACAAAAGTGTTGAAAAAGTTTCATTGTTGAGCACTGGACACCAAAACCCACAAAAAGCTTGAGAATGTCAGTCTATTGAAGAAATATTTTTGAAAAATAAGTGGTATCTTCAAATCTGTGGTGAAAAAGATAAATAAACTGATACTGAAATAATCAGATCACTTAGAGTGAATTCTCTGTCCAGCTCTGTGCATCTAATTGTCCACCTGGATGTACATACCTTGGTTACCCTGACCAGATGCTGTAAAGACTCAGGGAAAGGGAATCCAGAGTTTAAAGTAACAGAATAATTAGAAATAGAAACAAACAAGCACAATAAGAATGCAAAGTATACACTGTGTTTGATGAGCTATCCCATCAGTATCTGATACTTTAGTTGCATGTATTCTAGCAAAGTAGTGCAGCAGAACACAAGATACATTCTCCTACTTTGTTTTTGTTCATGATACATTACAGAGTAGGAAGAATACCTTTGATTAATGAAGTTGCATTTGAGAGAAAGGATTCCTTTAAATGTAAATGGTGTAAGCTTTAGTGTTTCTTCTAGGAATATAGCTGAGAGTTTTTCCCCTGGCCCACTTCTTCCTTGGGTCTGTTTCTTTGTGATGTTTTTTTTGCAGTACTTAGCAGAATTGGTAAGCTTTTACTGAGAGCATAGCAAAAAATGCAATGATCATGTTGGCTATATATATAGTGAACCTCATTCCTACAGAGTAGGAGTTCTTCTCTTAAATGTGAGTCAGAAATAAATGTAACCCAAAAGGTTGTATTAATTGCTCATTTTAAACCTAAGTTGTTGATGCTGAATTCTACTCACAGATGAGCTTATAAAAAAACAAATAGTATTCTGACAGGTTACCAAATATACATCCAATTTTTATACGTTTCAAATGTTCTCCCTTTGCCTTGATAATGTTTCTCAACAAGACATGCTTTTACATAATTATCTGTCATTTTTCTAGTCATATTTATTATTTATTGGATAAAATCAACTACCTTCCCAAAGTCAGCATTCAAGTTTTAGCCACTTGAACAGAAGCATTCCTTAAAAGTAAAGCTTCCTGGTTTTGTAAGACAGAGGATAAAGTATTTGTGCTTGCTGTTGGTTTAGAGCTAGTTTTCAAGGTTAGTGTTTGTCAAAAAGCAACATTGTATCATAATTTAAAATCGTCTCTTTAGGAAAATTGCTACTGTTGCCAATCCTGGACTACGTTCTGTGTTTATGTAGTTATTTAAAGAGTTTTGACCTTCACAAATTGGATTATGAGTAATTTCTTGCAAATGAAAATGTATTACTGTTTAATTTCCAAAGTATCCAAAATCATTATTCTCAGATTTATTTATCTGTTAATATGAATCACGTATTTTTTGCCTTTTGGAGCGTCTCTGATAAATACTTCATTTTCTGTGTTCAAGGAAATATTTTAAATCCCCTGAAAAGCAAGTTATTTTCCTGTTTATCCTGATTAGAATTTTTCAATGGGTCTACTATTAAACCACGTAATTGACTACAAGTTATTTTGAGATGTATCCCCAACATCTTCAGCCTGTGTCAAGTAGATTTCCTCTTTTTCTTTTTTTTTTCCTACTTTTTTTTTTTTTTTTTTTAATTTAGATGTTTATATGTACATCCATATACATTTTCTATAAAGGGACCTAAACAGTATGTGTAGAAAAATGTATAATTGGACAAATATATATTTCCATACATGTGTTATAAACTGATTGCTTTTTGACAGACAACAATATAATACACTGAGGCATGGTTCACAGATTCTGACTCCTACAACTGAATGGTGAATAAGTATTGCCAAAAGTTTAAGAATGTCATAACTTTGTCCAGAACAGCTAATTAAATTAAAATGGACAAATTCCAGGATCAGTTATGGAAATTCAGGCCTGAATTATATTTGATTACAGGATATAAACATACAGTTTAATCATTATATTTGAGGTTTTTCAACAGAAGACAAATCTTGGTGTTGAGAGGAAGTTCCTAACATTCCCGACTGTACAGATCATCAGTTGCTGCCTGCTGAAGAAATGTCTCACCACTAGTGATATCTCACAACCAGTGTCTCACCACTGCAGATTTCTTTCTGGGACACTGAACCCTGAGCCATAGTCAAACAGGAAAACAGATTATGGAATTCTTTTCATTGTGCAATGTAGAAACATCATATCCATGTAAAAAAAAAATTGTGCAATATAAGACTTTATTTTTTTTTTTTTTCTTTTATCTACAAAACAAAAGGAATTTTTGCAAAGGCTTTGGGGATAAGACAGTTAGATTGCAAACATGGCACATGTAGAAAGACTTCACATCTGATACTTGAAATCAGTAGATTTATTCTGTTAGCTAGAATAATGAGAAGGTAAGTTAGACCATTTGTCACAGTGTTCGTTGTACCTCAAAAAAGCTGCACAAGACATCTGTGCTCTTGTGTGAGAAAATATTTTTTATTTAATACCTAAGCTATAAATATCATTTATTTAGTTAGTTAGTTATTTATTTAACATGAATCACCTTGTTAGAGCAGCAGTGAATCACACTGATGTTTATTTTCAGTTACTTTGTTAGTTCCCTTCCTCTTTCACATTTCACATTTCCTCAGGTGCAGCTAAAGTCACTTGGCTTGTTCATCTTCAGTGAGAGAAGGCTGAGGGGTAACCTCAACAAAGTCTCCAGCTTCCTCAAGGTGGGAGGTGGAGGACGAGAAGCTGACCTTCTCTCTATCGTGACCAGCAATACAACACAAGGAAATGGAATGAAGCTGAATCAGGGAAAGTTCGGACTGAACATTAGGAAAAGTATCTGATTCTGTGAATGTCTGGGCATGTAATTTAGATCTGTTGAAAAAAAAATACAGACATTGGAGATTAAATATAACCATATCTTTGAATAGTCCTGGTTGTGATGCGTTGGGAAGAATATATGTGGTACAGTCCTTTAGAGAAGTACATATAAGAGTTGCTGTTGGAAGACAAAATAATAAATCTTCTCTCCCTGAAAGTAACAAAGTGTGATTCCTTTAGCTGAGCCCATTATCAGCAGGTATATAACACTGCAATGGAGAAAGCTTTGTAAGTGTATGAAAAGTGGTCCATTCAAAGTAAATTTGAAACAATATTTTTCAGGCAAATAACTTAGTCAACTACAACATAAATGCTGCATACATTTTAGCAACAAAACCAAAAAAGCTTTACCCTAAAACTTGGTAAAAGGTTAAATAGTTTGATTTTGGTTCTTGTCAGTAACATAAATGTAATAAAAAAAAAAATTTCAAAACAAATTAGGCATTATTGGATCTTAAACAGATTTTGGTGTGGTGTCATTTAAGTAAGAAAACTATAGTGCTTTGTGGTTAACTAGCTGAAACGTTTTCTATTCTGAGATGCTGGGAAATAGAAAAATTACCCAGCTTTAATTGGAAATGTCTCTGAAAATGATCAGCGTTAAAAATGTAATAAAAATTCTCATTGCAAATATTACAGGCTGCTTAGTTTATACATCCACTATCTTTGAAGACACAAACACTTTTACATGTGGACCCACAGATTTGCAGATTACAGTCTTATCTTTGTAGAAATGTGAACGTTATAGCTCATTGCCTTTTCTACTGCATCTTAAGAACAATGCCACATGAATAATAAGCTTAATAAATTATTTTCACAAGTTGAAAATTATGCAATTGACTCAAGTCAGGTGAAAGATAGAATACCAAGTTAACAAAGCTTGATGATTTCCAAGTAAAATGGCTGATACTTTCCTCTTTGCACCTAGGAGGAAGAGGTTGATGCTATGTCACAGATAGTTTGTTTGTTCATTTGTCTCTTTATAAACAAATTCCTCAAAAATGTTCTTAAAATTGTATCGTGTTCCTTCTGTACTAAACATGTCACAGTATTTCAAATAGTATCCTTACTTTTCTGGGTTTCAGTTTGTTCTGACATCTCTGAATGATGTGTTGTGTTTGTTTTTTTCCTTAGTCAGGGAAGTTTTGGTAAAACACTTCGTAGAAATCCTTCTTTGTATAACAATTCATGTCAGGCCAAATTTGGACCTAACTGAAATCAATACTTATGACATTACTTTCCTAATTTGAATACAGAATTAATGTTCAAATTAAGATAAATATTTTCTTCCATGATCTATGTTTATATCGTGTATTGAGTTGTATACAGCCACGTTATTAACATAAATTTTATTAAGCCTAAATAACATTATTCTATTCTTTCTAAACTCTTCACAAGAGTAAAATTACAATAAATAGATTATAAAAATATATATTATAAAAATAAATATTTTACCTTCAGTTGTGGCTCTAGACTCCTGTGTTACGACTTATGGAAATTCTTCTCACCACATCAGTCCAGTCAGATCTAGTCAGCAGCATATAAAGAACTGGTTTCAGTCAATGTATATGTTTTGCTAACTAGATAGAGAAATTCCGTCTATGAGATTTTTGGTGGATAGGTTAGAAAGTAGCTAGAACAACATGTTCTTATCCTAGAAGTACACAGTTTTATTAAATATGGATATAGATTCTGATATGACCTAGTAGTACATTATAAAATTCTGGCTTTTATCAGTGTGTATTGCAGCAGTAAAATACAAAGAATAGATATATAATTGGTTGCTATAGGAAAGCGTATTTTTGAAAGATATATGAAATACCTGAAATGTTACTCATTGTTACTACCGATTTATATTATTTTTCGAACACACAATTAAGATTGCACCATAGACTTTGAAGGGCAACTGGATAAAAAATAATTTTTACTGATTAAGTAAAGAATACCTTCCAATCCCTTCATTTTGTCAGGCAAGGTATTTTAGAATAAATTGATAAAATATTTGAATCATTCAGATCATTCTCAACTAAATTTAAAGTTCAAGCAATAAATCAATAATGTAGTAATAGAATTTTAGATGTAAGCTAGACCAATATGGATTTTGCAGTATTAATGTCATTATGTGTAGGAGTGAACATTCACCTTAGCCTATGCATTAACACATTTTTCTTTTTAATAGACATATATCTTAGTAATTCTTGTAACTTATGGAATCTTATCCATAGGAAGACAAATGCTCTAAAGCAGTGAATGATTGGTGTGAGTTAGTTAATCTCTACAGCATGATTTATAATCACACCCTGAATAGTCAGATACAATATCCCTAGGTCCTGAACAAGGAAGAAATACAGTAATATTTAACTTTCAACTTGTTTCTTGAGTTGGTACCAAGTCTTCTTATGGCCTCATTTGAATTTTCCTTTATATGACTTTAAGTACGAAGCAGTGGAACTCGACTACAGTGAAACAGGTTTCCACCTGAAGGAAGACTACTTGACAAGTCTTCCACCAGCAGTTGAGAAGAATTGTCTGTGCTGTACATGCTTGCTGAATGTTTTATACTCTCATCTCACAGTTAGTTTGCAAGTGAGATTGTCCACTGTGCTCAGTTATATCAGTCACCATGTAATAGCGTAAGTGATGACTTTATTTACTTTACTTTTACTTTCAGGCAATTATTTGCAATTACAGGGCCAATGAATCACATTTGGTTTCACTCAGGGAACTGTGCATTTAAATGTATCGTTCACTGGGTTTACCTTATTCTGTATGTTCACATCCTCCACTTGTGCAAGGTACCTGATATTTTTAAACCACATCGGTACAAAGATCTGTGTGAAAGATACCAAAACAATGTTCTACTTAAAGAAGCAACCACTCAGCTGTTTATTAGAAGCTGTTTGATTTGACAGTTATACATGTACAATTTGTTGCTCTTTTAGTTCTTGTGCTAAATTCCCTTACCCATTTATTTTCCTATCAGTCAGTCTTGTCTATACCAGAATTGAGACATGCCCAAATAGGGAACACTACTTATATGATATTGTAGCTTTATATTGAAAGAGAAATGTACTCATAATTAACACCAAGAAGATTTAAAAGCCTTAAGGGAGAATAACTCCTTTCCAGTGTGCTCAGCATGTTTCCTAACAAGGTGACAGGTGGATATAATACTTCCAAGCACATTGTTAATAAACTATGACTCCTGCTTGGTTTTAAACAGCTGCATCACTGAAGAAGGGTGACATAGCTTTCAGCAGTCTCTAATCCAGCAGTGCATGGCAGGTATGTTCAGGCAAAGAGACTTGGGCTGGTCGTGCTCATACCTCCTCAGGAGCTGGAAAAACAATGTCATGATTCTATGTGAACTCAGCCCTGTCACTGTACTAAATACGGTTAAGGTCACCACATCTGAGGTGAGGCAGGTGTGTACTGCAATTGTGCAACTGCTAATGCTTTGAAATGTAACTCAAATAATGTTCTTTGGACCAGCTACAGCCTTCTCATAAAATACATGTATGTACTAACACAGACACAATCTACTCTGCTTCCAAACCTTGCTGTGTTTTAAAGGATGAGTATTTAATTCAGGTCAGCATTAGTTCAAGCACCATTTCTCATTGCTGTACAAGTATATGTTTGTTGTGAGTTGTTTTTTATTAGATATCTTCTGTAAGATAATGCAATGCCTGTTGATGGACTCAGTTGATTCCAGGTCCCTAAAAGTTGCTCAGCCTTAGTGGGAGTGATATCAGACATGTCAGTTTATCTCCACTTGAGATAGAGACAAAAATCTGGAAAGTTTCCATACCAAGTGTGTATATGTAATTGTATGTCTTCCATAATCATAACTTGCACCAGGTATCTACAGAAATTAAATGTCAAAATGAATATAGTGTCATAGGTAAGTAAATTATACTAGAATCATAGAATGTCCGTAGTTGGAAGGGACCCACAAGGATCATCAAGTCCAGCTCCTGCCCCTGCGTATGACAACCCCACAGTTCACATCATATGTCTGAGGGCATTGTCCAATCTCTTCTTGAATGCTGTCAGGCTTGGAGCCGTGACTGCCTCCTTGGGGAGCCTGTTCCAGTGCTCCACCACACCAGGGTGAAGAATCTTTTCCTAATGTCTAACCTAAACCTCCAATATTATTTCGGTTTTCCTATCTGTCACATCTATATAGTCCTATGAATTTTATGTTCAGCTGTGTTATTGAATTGTCACAGGGTAATGAGGTAATGCATTTGGGTGGAAAGCTTGATTGGGTAGCGTTCTGTACATAATTAGTTTACAAATATCAGTGTCTCTCTTCATATGGATGACTCATAACAATTATGGGCAACAGATTCTCTTACATAACCCACTGAAACTTAATAAAATGAGACATCAAAGGATATATTTTAGTATTATTTTCTTTATTATTGTTGGGTTTGAATGCAATATTTTCCAGTTGGAAGGATCAGACTAAGGTTGTGGTACATTAAAATGCATATCCTTTAACAACTTCCTTATTAAAGCTTTACAACATTGTTGATATTTTTAATGGATAAAAATAAAGGAAAAAAAAAAGTAAACCCCTCTCCAATTTACATAATTGTGATGTCTATTATAAGTGAAGGGTATGCTGTTGACTTCTACAAGATATTGATTCAATAGGAACATTCAAAGTATTTTTAAAAGTTTTTAAAAGAAAAAAACTGCAAAAATGAGGTGGTTTATAGAAATAGGATGCTGGTCTCCTAAGTTAAGAAGTCATAGAGTATGGTTTACTTTGAAGATTAACTTCTATTAGTATAAAACAAAGCTGATATACAGATTGTTTTGGTGACTTGTTTTTAACAGATGTTTCTGTTTTGTGGAAATGAAGCTAACTTTGCCTACTGTTAATAAGTAACTACAATGTAGGTCTATGAAAACACAAGATATTTGAGTCCTCAATGGTGCACAACTCTTACTGTTTCCACTGGAAGCAGAATTATTGTGAGGTGTGTCAAGATTCAAGATTACAGTAAAATATAATATAGAAATTATATAGAATGACAGATGTTAATGAAACAAAAGCCTTTTGTAATTTGTAATGTTGGAATTGTGGTAAACCTTTCACACTCTCTATATAACATACACAGACAAGCAAAGTGTGATCTGAAGGTAGAGTTGCTGAGACTATGAAACTCCACCTTGTACTTTCTTAGATATTTAGTAATCCTGTCACAAAAATGTATTTCTTTAGGAAGTATTATAAGAGCAGGTTGATATTTCATCTCAGAAATAAAACATTGCATTTGATTTCTGATCTGACAACAGTAACTGCATTTAGTCTCTGTCTCACAGAAGTAAAATGAATTCGTTCAGTCTATGCCTGATCCTTGTAGTGAGCAGTGTAATCAGAATGATTTTCATAGCTAGAGCTTCCACTATGAATTGTTCCCTAAATGAAATTCTAGTCACTAATCACTGAACCATTCACTGTGCAGGTTGCATATGGCTTTGTTAGCAATTACGTTTATTTAAATGGAGACAAATGCTTGGAAACACTCTTCACTGAAGATTCAAACAGACCAGAGCAATTAAGTGTCGGTTGCCAAAGGCCTTCAGTTAAAATTATCACATGGTTCTTTCACTATAAATGTTCACCTACCTGATCCCAAAAGACTCCTGTCTGTTTTCTAATAAACATTCACATTTCCTCACCCATACCAGTATAAGCATTTAATAACTGGAATGAAAAAAAGAAAGAAAACAAAAGAAGAAGAAAAATATATGAGTTCTACTAAGCTTTGTTCTGATGGCAAAAGATAGAGGCTGTTAAGGGATTATTTCTTCCAGGCATGCTAGTAGTAGAGACCCCATGTGATCTGAGAGTATTTCCATCTGATGGAGTCCCTTAGCAAGGTCAAACACCTACAATGTCTGCCATTAACAATTGTGACTCCCTTAGTATAAGTACAAGACAGCCTCAGCTACCTGAAGTCCCTCCTCCTCCAAATTTACTGAATAGGTCCTAATTTATCTATAAACAGATGTAGGGGGCTTGGGGATACTTTCATTAAGTGTCCTTTGGTAGCCCCCATAAAACAGCCATTTTCTAAAACCATAAACAAAAATATAAAAGCAGGCAGAATTTACTTGTGTGGGAATGAGATAACACATGAATATTTCAACAACTATTTTTTTATCAATACACCTTCCAGTGTAACACTTGTTAACTTCAAATTTCAGTATTTTTTTCCAAAATATATTGATTCTCAACCTTTCTCTGTCAGTAAGGACATTACACTTTTGCATGATCATAGCAAAAGTTTTTCTGGTTTTATTTCCACTAATTCTTTAAGTGATTTAGAGCCGCAGACTAAAGATGAGAGAAGTTGTCTTTAGCTAGAAAGCATGACAAACTAACACTATCATATTTATAGACTACAGCAGATTCATTGTAAGGAATTTTAACTTTTGTTTCTGGTTTCCATTCTGGTTGGTGTTTTCAGTGTCATTCTAACAAATGAAAGTGAAAAAAAAGTGATAGAAGTTTAATTTAACTTCTAATTAACAATTGCTTTAGAAGGATGAAGGGCAAAGTTTAACTGAAATTGCATTTTAAAAATGTAGATTAGCCATAAATCCTGAAATAGAAATATATGTGGTCAATACATGGAACAGTTAGCTTTTGTTTGCACCTATAGGATGAAGAAAAGCTTGAGATACGTACTTCCAGAGGAAAAAGAAAAAAACAAACAAACAAACAAAAAAACCCACCAGCCACGCATAAATTAGAAAGTCATTTATTTAGAAATTGTTGGTAAAAAATACCCCAGCAATGCATTGAATAACATTCAGAGAGATCATAAATTCAGTAATTGAAACACAAATTATGCATGCTTATTATTTATGAAATTTTAAGTATTGCTTTTAATCAGAAAATGTAAATGGCATTTAAAACAATTAATTATTTAGGCTGGTGAAAGTGGAAATGCTGGCAAAGTACTTTACCATCCTTGAAGTGAAACTAAATAAATTGAGGAGACTCTAATTTCTTATGCTATTTAGGATTAATGTAGCAGTTTAAGATATTTGGCTGAAAAACTAAATGTAATTCTGAAGTGTGAAAAGTAGGCTGCTAATGTGTCTTCTTGTTTATGATAAAGAATACTTTGAAAGAATTCTTAACATGTATTTGCATTGGATCATTTTATCCCTTTGTCTTCTTTTTTAAGAAGGGGCTTTATTTTAACAAATAATATTATAAAAAAAAAAAAAAAGGGTGGGGGGTTGGAAATATAATTGGATTTGAAGTGTACTTATATTTATCTATTTTCCTTCTCTCTTTCTGGCATTCCTGAAAGACAGATGTTAAATTAGTATAGCAAATACTATTTGACACCTTATAGTAACAAGTTCCTTTAAAGAGATGTTAATACCAACACAGGTTTAGGCCCAGTGTATTAACATCTCTAGGAATACATCACGACTGCTGTTATTTAAAATTAATTTCTAAAGATTTTAGGATTGTTTGCTCAGTTGTGTCAACTAGTTTTATGTTTCTTGTTTCTTTTTCCTTTTTTCATTTTTTTTTTTTTCCTCAGGGTGTGTAAAATATCTGTAGATTTCAGGAAAGTCAGGGAAATGATCTTGGTAAGTCATCGGAGGATTTAATGTAATATCGCCTAGACAGTGACATGAGGATAGTCCAAGAGTTAATCAGATTTTCCAGATTTATAAATGGGGAAATTAGGAGGATAATGAACTGATAAATCAGTAATAAACCTATTCTAAAGAGTAAGACATTTTTGGCTCTCTTCATTAAGATTTGTATCTCCTAAAGGAAAAGTGATTTCTTAATGTTAAGCCTTCTAGAAGTCACTGTGACCTATTTCTGAGAATAAAATTAAAAAGATAAACTTTTATTTGAAATTCATAGGTAGGACAGAGAAGTTACAAAGGGAATGTAAACTTATTTTCTGCAGATAGCTCTCACACTGTTTCACAGAAGACAACTGGACTAGCATTGCTGTTGACTCAAATATCAGAAATCCCACTGTAACTGGTGTTCTTGCACTTTCTGTGACCCAATAAAAGATTAAGTCTAAAGAAAAGATTTAATTCAGTGGTTTGAAATAAGAAACTCAGCAACATCTGTGGTATTGCAAACTCATTGACCAATTCTTCTAGGCTCAAAACATATTCATATTTGCATGCTATTACTTTCCTTATAGAAAGGGTCAAAGGTGTATGGAAACTTTATTAAAAATCATAACCAATATTTCTCAGTTTTTGCATATGAAGAGAGTGTGCTTTACCATCATCTAATTCTGGATATAGTCTGGATCCCTCTGCAGTAAGTGAAAAATTCCTGGGGAATCAGTGGGCAGCATTCATTTGAAAAGATTAACCTTTATATTTGCAAACCTAACTTAAGGACTCTTTTTTTCCTTTTGGAAATTGAATGGTTGAGCACTCATAACTACGTGTAATATATGCATGATAATCAGTTTTATTTGTTGAGTAGCTCTGCCAATAATAACAGAACTGTGGAAGTAATGATCCAGGAAATCACCTGCAGTGCTATCTTCCTTATCTTCCTGTAATCAACTACTGATTTAAGTACTCAAGGTACTGATAATTTCAAACTGACTGGGAAAATCCAGGAATTAATGCAGTCTTAGAAATTTTTTGTCAAAAAAGAGGAAAAAATATAGATGTCAAATTTCCCTTGAGTTTAGAAAAAGGTCAATACAGGGGATTGAAAGAATTAAGAGCAGTCCTGCAGAGAAGGACTTGGGGGCACTAGTGGATGAAATATTAGACATGAGCTGGCAATGTGCGTTTGCTGCCCAGAAGGCAAATCATATCTTGGGCTGCATCAAAAGGAACGTGGCCAGCAGGTCGAGGGAGGTGATTCTGCCCCTCTAATCTGCTCTGGTGAGACCCCCACCTGGACTATAGCGTCCAGCTCTAGTGCCCTCAGTACAGGAAGGACATGGACCTGTTGGAGAGGGGCCAGAGGAGGCCACAAAAATTATCAGAGGGCTGGAACACCTCTGCTATGAGGGCCAGCTTAGAATTTGGGTTGTTCAGCCTGGAAAAGAGAAGGCTCCAGCAAGACCTTCTTGTGACCTTTCGATATTTAAAAGTGGCCTATAAGACAGATGGGGACAGACTTTTTAGTAGTGTCTGTAGTGAGAGAGCAAAGGGTAATGGTTTTAAACTAAAGGAGGAGAGATTCAGGCTAGATATGAGGAAGAATTTTTTTACAATGGGGGTGGTAAAACACTGGCACAGGTTGTTCAGAGAGGTGGTAATTGCCCCATCTCTGGAAATATTCAAGGCCAAGCTGGACAGGACTCTGAGCAACCTGATCTAGTTGAAGATGTCCCTGCTCATTGCAGGGTAGTTGGACTGGATGACCTTTTGATGTGCCTTCCAATCCAAACTATTTTATGATTCAGTTTTATGATTCTCTGGAGTTTGAGCCACATCAGAAGATTTTAAAAGGCCCTTTTCTTTTTGAGGTTCTTTGCTGAATTAAATCCATGGACAGAATTATTAAATCTCTTTGTTTCATATTACAATGCCTGGCAAGGAGGTTGCAGTGCCAGCTTTTATTTCCATTTTATCTTGTAAGATATGAACTAGAATCAATCAAAGTTTTTCTACTATCTGAACAGACAGGGCCAGTCTATCTGCAAATAATCGGAGAGCAGGTGCTGTTTTTCCCACAGTCCCTTTACTTAAGAGCATAAAACAAGTATGCTGCAGGAAAAATCTTCATCTTCTACCGTGTATCAAACAAATTAAGGTTTTTAAACCTAAAGCACTTTGTTGCTTGTCCCAAATAGAGTTCCTTTCTCCTCACAGACATTAGTAAGAATTTCATGGTATTGTTTTTAATCGAATAAATCCATAAGGATTCAAGTAGATATCTCATCATCTGCCAGGTAACTCACTTTTTCAGCCAAGGAATTAACAGGGATTTTGCTTTCCTAATGTTATTACACATGGGGCTGGCTAGGCTTTTGGGAGTGTGAAAGAGCTTAGCTAATACAAATGCATGCCAACCTTATGAATAGTGTTTGTTAGACTGAGGTTCATCAAGATCTCTACAGTGCAAAAGTTCAGTGCTCTACAAGCAAGAGATGGATTTGAATCACAGAGAAAAATGCTAAATCCTGACTTATCAAGGGTGACAACTATCATTGAAAAAGCCTGCTTGCCTTCAAAGGTTAGGCTGAAATCAGCCAGCTTAAGTTCTTATCCAGGACATGATTAATCAACATTGAATTACTCCTGACTGCAATAATGTTCTGCAACATATTGGCAATGCAGTCATATATATTAAAATAAGAATTATGCCTCTAGGTTTTTACATTTCCATTTCATAGAATTAATGCACTTCCTTAAGAAACATTTTATTGTAATGACAAACTGAAAATAACTGAATGGAAAGCTTGAAAAATATTATTAAAATGATTCTGACTCAGAGGAAAGCTAAAATACATGTAGTGTATAATCTCACTGTATTTGTTCTTTGAAATTCTGTAAATTCTGTATTGTCTGTCTTCAGATATATTTACGTGCTGAAATTACTCATATTTCACTGCTCATCTTAGGGGAATTAGAAGTTGTAATTGAGGAAACATGAAATAGAATATGTACCCTCTATCCCCTCAACAACAAAACAAAACAAAACAAACAAACAAACAAACAAAAAAATATTTGCTCAAGTCTAAAGTAAAGGCTCTGGAAATATAAACACCTTAAGCATATAAATTACTCTATCTGGAGCTGATATTTTCTGTAATAGTTCTTCAAAAAGTGTAGTGTTTAACAACATAAACCTATTTTTAAATTTAATAGTAATAGTTATTAAAAAAATGCATTTTAATGCCAACGATGTTATTCACCAATCTATATTAATTTGTGTAATGCAGAAAGAAATAGGATTTTTACTACACCCCTAAGTATGCACATTTCCAAAAAGTGAAACAAAACCACAACCACCTCAAATACGTGTTAATAAAATATCAAGGTTAAGAACTATAATCAGAAGCTAAGAAGAAAATATTCATTAACCTTAAATACTGGAACCTGTACTTCATGGATGAGGGAACCCTTCTGGTGTGCTCACATGTTTTCAGACAGTGAATAACCTTCTTCTGGAACTTACAACATAAAACTTACCAGTAAATGGCAATTCATTGATTAAGAGTGTGAACATGGGTGCTTTTCCAGCCCCTAACAGAGCTTAGCCCCTAACACCAAATCTGATGAGCTATTGCAAACCAAATTAATCTTCTCTTTAAGACAACACACATAAGCTGCCCAAAAGCATAATTGGAAGAGTTTGTGCCATTCTTTTTGTGTAACTGAATGCAGTGTTGCTAGTAGCTGAAATAAGGAGTGGAGAAAAGGCATTAGTTCCTTGATAGGATCTCTTAAAAGTGAGAGCTCAGCTTGGCAGTAAAAGTAACATTTGAAATGCTGTGTAGAAAAGAGTTGAAATAGCTGGAGTAGCTGACTCTAGATGGAATTACATAATAACGTTTCACTTTTATAATAGGGGGCTGAACTTAATGTGGGAAATCACATGCTTCCTAACTGAAAGATGGAGATTTTCCTTTCTAATATTAATAAGATTGCTTTCTATGGAGGGTCTGAAAATGAAGAAAACTGTAGGGGCAGAAAATAAACATGTATGAATGATTGAATAGGATAGGTGCATGAAGGATAGTATATATTCTAATGAAAACAAACCTTGAAATTAATCTTATTGATTCCTCTTCACTTTATTCCCCAGTTATTATTGACAAGCATTAAAATAATGCCCTAAACCATCTTGTTTTAGTTATTTTCAGTAGCCATTTTTGTTATCTAGAAACCTTCTATTAAAAAATAGACTTTTTTCCCCAAGGATAATTCAGAGAGAGCTGTCCTTAGTGAGCTGCCTCACAATCCAAAATTTTTTTAAGAGATTTATTAAAACTTCACTACGTAAGAAGGCACTTCCCAAGGAAGCTGAGTTACTTATATCAACTCTTCCAGAGCACCCACATTTGGATATGTAACAAATTCATTTAAGTAACTTCATCCTCTCACATGTAGTGTAATGGTAATAAAATAAACCAGTTATTTACAGAAGGTGTAAATTTTCTGTATGACAAAATTTAATACTGGAAAGCTACTGCTTCATTGTAGAAACCGAGTTCTTTGTACTCTAGTGCAACAAACATAATAAAGATAATAGTTTAAAATCAACTAAACTGATAATATCAGTATCAACAGAATTGTTTCTGGAAGTTCTGCTTTTCTTCTTATTCCTTCTGTGTTATGTTAAACACCATAAAAATATAGAATTTTATTTCCCTAGTAATTTCTTTGGAAACTTTCTAGTTATCTATAAGTACATTAATATTTATATTTATTTAGAAGCCTATCTTTCGCACCTAGCTCTTAATATTTTATTGATGTGCCATTTGCCTTTATTATTTTATTAAAAATTACTCAAGTTCAATGTACTGTTCATGCAAAAGGATTTCAGTGTTTCATAGAACAATGCAGCAGAAGTGTGGAGGGGGTTTTTGTTTGTGATTTTGTTAAGTCAGAATGTAATTTTACACATACTTTCTGTATGGGTTTTACAGAAAACCACAGTGTTCTCTCCAAGGTGCTTAGAACATAACATTTTTGCTAATCTTTTGATATATACTTCCATATGTTAGGGAAGAATAAAATAGTCTGCATTGTTCAAAGCATATGGAATTATTCGTAGTACACTTTTACATCATGGGAAAAGGGACAACAATTACAGTGTGGAGAAAACTTAGGTGATTCTTGGGTAAATGCGTTCCTGCAGGATTTCATTCTGCTGAATCCACATAACTTCACTTGCAAAGTGGCAAAGTCTGTACATCTAAATTCTGCCTAAACCAGTGATGCTATCCTTATTAAACAGAAACTGCTTGAAAACAAATAAAGCAGAATTTTTCACTGACATTTTATAAATTACATTATGATAAGGCACATGTTACCTGAGAAGAAAGGAGGGATTTAGTGCAATGAGAAATGGTTCTTAAGATGGAAAGGATAAACTTAAGTTCCACTCAGACTCTGCTTGGAAGCAAAATAACTGGAGCCTGCATTTATAGGACATTCCAGCATAGCGTCCTTGAGCAAATCTTTTCAGAAGTACACCTATGAAATGGCTTTTGTGTTGCACTGCATTTAAAATGATCTTGTAATTTGTGGGCAGATTCTACAAAGAAACTGACTGAGTTCGGCAGCTTCTTAATTATACTGGTAGTGAAGGTACTTACCAAGTGACTGGAAAAGCTCTAGAAGCTTTGACAGACAGGTGTCTATGCAAGGCTTAGCATGGTGAGGCCAGCTTTCTATTTTGGTTTGGAAAATATACACACTTACTACTTGTGGTAGTTTAAATAGGTCTCAGTTTCACATAATGAGAGAATGCAGCAGTGGAAGCATGTAGACAATGATCAGAATAAGACTGGCAGTATTTGGGGATCTAAAGAAACTCTTGCCTATGCATGTCTACAGTACTGTATAATTTTTGCATAACTTCAAAGTGATGCCTCAGGCAGACCTAGAAATCAAATTTAAAAAAACCCACAATAAACAAACAAAACAACAACAAAAAACCCCACAAAACAAAACAAAACAAGCAAACAGGATTTCAGCACTGGATTTTTACATCTGAAAATTTAAACTGGTGTCAAAGCATCCAAGTTTTCTGCCACCTTGTAGAATTTATTTCATTCACATATACGCTAAATTTGGTTTTTAATTAAGCCCTTCCTTTGTTCCACACGCTGCTTTCAGAGGTAAGATTGTACAGTTTGATTATTTACTTTTAAAGAAAGCTGTCTAATGTTAGTCTAACCTCCAGCAAACACAAATTTTTAAGCTTGCAGTGTGCATTCATGGAGTATATTTTCTATTAGTATTTGTTTCTGGACACAAGGCGATAAAGAAGAAATCAGAAGAGAATGAATTTTGACAGCATTAAAACTAGTCCCACTTGCATTTATGTATCATATTTGACAGTAATGGATATTCCTATATAAATGTACACTCCAATTCATGCCACTAGATGTTTTCTCAAACACACTCAGCTGATGGTGTCTCAAAGTCTTTGTCTGCAGATATCTGATGAGAATTTCTGGTTTTTAATTTAAGGGGACAGGATAGAGGAGGACTTCTTACACGTAAGTGTAGAGAAACTGTGTACCGTTTTAACAAGTGAACTCAAATAGAACAACAATATACAAAAGTAACAGGTCATCTGTATTTAAGGGTGTTACAGGGAAACTTCTGCAGAGTTTTGAAATAGGTCATGTGCACTGTGTATATTGTTGAATTTTCAACCATAGAGCACAAAGCTCTTACACACTAAAAAAATATTTCTATTTCCACTTCCCAGGGAAAAAACTGACACATCAGACATGTCAAAATCAGAGTAAGTGACAGTCATGGAGATTTATAAGTTTTTTAGTTAGTTAATGTAATTGCAGCTTTATAGTAATTCCCCAGATGCTAACCAGGACACATGAATAAAATCCTCCATTTAGCATCCAAATAAGATTCAGAAAAGAAGAAAAAAGAGGCCTGAATAATTAATTATGCATGCAAAGTTAGTTTAAACAAAAGTAGCTTGTCAGATAGTGCTACTGCAAGTGACGCTTGACCTAGAGATGTTCTAATCTATTTCGGTAAAACTGAAATCAATTTTCATGCATTTTTTAATTTCCTTTACCTTTCTATTCCAAGTCATCAGACCTTCCTCTGAAACAACTGGAAAAAAAAATACTTTGTACATTAAATGGAACTGTGGACTATGTTTTCAATCTTACCATTTAGCAAGTCAGACTGGTTAGTTTTTCAGCCAACTGAAACATTGATTTTCATTTAAATCTTAATCTCAGCAGTGTTTTGCTATGTCATTGGCATTTGTGTTCTACGTCAGAAGATTAATAGGCACAGAATAAAAAAGGGAGCTAAAATATATTTTGTGTCAAAAAATTTTAAATAATGCAAAGCACCAGATTGGAATACAGATATTTTTGATAACTGATGTATTACCTTCACCATCTTGCTAAGTGATAACTCTTTTGATGAAGTATTTATCAGCATGCAGAACTGTAGTCTACACACAGTCCTGACTTCTCTTACTAGTTAAACATAATGAATTGTGTCTAGCTGCTTATCCCTGTTATTTAAGTGTTCTGGATAAGAAATGAAAAATATTATTTGTTAGCTTAAATTTCACAAAAAGAAGAGGAAGAGGAAATTTTACTGTATCTTCATAGTTAGACTTTTTATACGTTTGGGGAGGCAGAATTATTCATATTTTTTCACTAGCAATTCACACTAATGAGTACTAATGAGTACTGTTTTACTGAATACTGTGTAGAGTCAGATTTGAATATTATTTCTGTAAAGCTGCTATGATTAATATGTGCTTTTCCAAAACCTGTCCTCCTTTTTAAAGGAATTATTTAGGGAGTGGTGTACTAAAGAGGTCTAAAAAAGTGAGGAATTAAATTATAAGGGAGACAAAAAGACAGCATGCTAAAAACAAACAAACAAACAAACAAATAACAATCAACTAAACCAAAACCAGACAAAAAACCTCACACATGTTTCTCAAACAACAGCAACCAGAGGGACACAGAGCATTTGCATTGCTAATTTTTTCACACTAAGGTTACTTTTTATGTCATTGCATATAGGTGTGAATGTCATTAGTTGAAATCTTAAGAAATTATTGTGCATAGTCTTATAGGCAACAAAAGCATATATAGATTTTCCTAAGAACAATATCTCACTGGTTGAGACCATCCCATATATGGACTGGACAATATGTTTTTAAAAATCTGTTTACAAACAAAAATAATCATTCTTTAGATTGATGCATAGTGAGTATGTACTTTTCTAGCTGGGTTCTTGCTTATCTAGCAGGTGTAGAAGTGTAGCCTTTATGAAAAATGTACTGTATGTACGATTGCAAATAGTAAACCAGATGAAATGCACACTTTAAGGAATCTGGGTAGTGAGTTATATCTTCTGTCCTCCATACAGTAATACAACCTTTTCATTTCTACCTTTGTACTCCTTTTCTTATAAGCAAATACAAGAATGTATAATGCATACAATTGTCCTGTATCAATACAGTTAATCTCTACCTGAATATTTACGCCTCCATATAAACTTACTAATTTTATTATAATTCCATGAAGATACAGTTACAGAATCTTCCAGAGTAAATAGTAAAGATTTCCAAATAAATGCCACAAAAACAAAACAATTGAACCTCTCCAAAAAAAAAAAAAAAAAAAAATCAAACAAGCAAAATATCCCCAAACCATTCAAAACAAGGTAATCAGAAAGTTGATTAAATAGAATATTAAGAAAGATGAACATACATAGTTTGGTGATGCATGGAAAGTACATTGTACCACTGGTTTATATAAAGAATACAGATCTATTTAAGAGCATAGTATTAAAAATAAATAGGATGTTGAATGGGTATATTTTTAATATATGTTAACATTTTTATACGGAATTAAATGTTAGAATAGCACTTTAATTTTTTTGAATAGAATTTTTCAGAGTTTAGAGGACAAAGTTATGTTTCCATAAACTGTACAAGTACAAACTGCAAATTCCTTACAGTAGTTATAAATTTGCCCACATGGAGAGAATTCTCTTTCTGTATTGCTTGGGAATTAATTTCAGGTCACATTTAGTGTTTTGGGCATTTATATGTTCATGAATATTACCCTCTATGCCCATAGATATGGTTCTGTAAGACTGTCTTTCAAGTATCACTCTAGATATCTGTAAGGGCGCATAACTATTGGATAAGGTATAAAAAAATGGTAAAGAGAAAAGCTCCTCATTTTCAGAAATAGATATACATGTGCAGCATATTTCTCTGCTCTGGCTGAACATATGGGAGCTTATTTTTATGCACTTGCTATTAAAAGAAAAAAACAAACAAAGCAGACTGTAAAAGATAATAGCTTATGCCCTGTAGCTGCTGCATCTCTTTTGATTGATATACTGAGAAGAAGCTTCCTGGTTCCAACCTGTGCCACTTCCATAGGTGCCTGGTTTTTACTGTCTTACACTAGGAAATCTCAAGTTGTCTTTAGCTCTGGCCATCTTGGAATGAAATGTTTATTTTAAAGATTGTTTTTGTCTCCTTCTGGCAAAGCCAGTGAAAGAATTGTGGTGTTTACAAAACTGAAAATTGTTGGCAACCGAGTGCACCAGAAAGAGCAAGGAAATAACTGAAACAAGGATTGTAATTTCATTCTTTCACTTCTGATGCTTTTATTAAGGTTTTGGTTTGATTTCTTTTAATTAAAAATTTCTTTCTGTGATAAAAATTGTAGTGAAACCCTTCTTGTGGAATCTGGAAGCAAGGCAAGGTCATAAATTGAGTTCATCTCTCACAACATAGCTATTCTTCTGTGATTCATAGGTTACTGGTGCAGAAAATTGGTCATTTATTTCTCCTGCATTATTTTTCAAACTTGAGCCACTGTCCACCTGTGTTTTATTCTTTTCTCAGAGTTTTCAAATTTTGTGGTCTTGACCTTTTTCATCTTTATTAAGACTGCAAATCTAGTGGGTATTTGGTTTAATTAAACCATTGCAGCATGGCTGTGTGGTGATATTATAGTTAGTATAAGTTGAAGACTAATTACTTTAAATTAATACCTAAAGATCTAATGATGTGATATTGTTTTCATTTGCATTTCTTTTGATAATCTTTGTTGCTTGTCATTGATGTGTCCCCAAATTCACTTCAGAGTCGAAAAGAGTAACAACCAATTTTACTTTTCTGTTTAAGTTAAATCAAGAAACCTCCACTTATATCAACAAAACCTAATACTGAGACTGGTTCTAACCCCTCCCATTATTTTATTTAGCTGTTCATACTGTGGAAGAAAAACAACATCTAAAAAAAAAAAAAAAGGAGCCAGATCCTCAGCTAACAATAAGCTCTTTAAAGAGTACCAACTTTTTGAAGCCTGTTGCAAAAGTTGTAAAGGTTATCAGATTGGTAAATCAATATTTCCAGCTAACTGGGGCTTAGTACTTTCAGGAAGGTAAATCTCACAAGAAATAGTAATTTCTAATAATGTTGAATCCTAAGTAGGATAAAAGAATCTTCTGAGGTGTGTTTATTGAATATCTAATTGGAGAAGGAGCACAGTCAGATATCTGGGAGAGAAGAAAAATGCTTCTTTCTCTTAATTTTAGCATGCCAGCTACCAGACAGTATAGGACTAGTAATATTTTAGAAATCAAAAAAAAAAGTATTGAGGTTATTTGTTTCAAATTAAAAACTAAACAAAACACCATGCATTTGTAAAGAGTTTAGTGATTACCTCTAGCAGTGTTTACAGAGGGTGGGATGATAATGTTGGCATCCAGCTGATTTCATTCACTTTCTGCAGCCTAAATAGGTGTAACTAAAGCCAAAGAAGCTTGGCATACCAGGACTTGGTACTGTGATAGTGTTCATTACTTGTTTGCATTGCAAAGTTGCCTAGCTTTTATAGCCTGGAGATTACAGTTACACTGTGCAAAACAGTGTGCTACCTGTCAAAAATGTCATCCTTGCCAAGAGAACCTTCAGTCTTTGAAAATCAGACACTAAAAACCACAAGGAAATAAAAAGAGGCTATTTGTCCATATGATCATCTGGAGCCACAGCTACCACCTGTTTAGCCATTGCTAAGATTTTTATGAGCTTTACGTCAAGGAAAGATTTCATAGAGAGATTTGAATGACTGACAAGTGCCTTCATGGAAAGGTCTTTTGAGGGTGAATGCACAGGTAGAAAATCACATATAAAAAAGATGTAATGAATGGATAATGAGGGCTGAAATCACCGGCTAGTAGAAATGTAAATCACCAGGCAATATCTAAGCACCTAGTTCTCAGAGAAACCACCATTTTTTAGTACAATGCTGTTATTCATCTGTCCTATACTTTTACAGTCATCATCAACCTCTGGGGATAAGCTGGGATGTTAGATTATTCCTTCTCCTTCTCTTTCTATTTGACACTTATTACTTCTTTCTCCTTCTCTCTTTTGATAATCTATCACTAAAGGTTCTTAGGCAATATTCCTTTGGGACCGTGAAGAGGATTAATTTCTGATATGAACAATATCTGCAATATTTCATAAATTGTGGATATATGTCTGGCACCTGTCTATTTGTTCTCATAGAACTGCTTTTTCTTTAAAAAAGGAGTGACAGTTTCAGGTGAAACCCTGATGAGAAGGAGAGACTGCTCAGTTCTTTTGGAGCATCTGAGCCTCTCTGGGCAGAGACTAGGTTTCAGCCTGATGGAGTGCTGGTAAGAGGTGGGAAGAGCCACAGTGAGGAACTCTCTAATCCTGCAACTTGTTTAGAATCACAGAAAGGTTTGGGTTGTAAGGGCCCTTTAAAGGTCATCTAGTCCAGTCCTCCTGTAGTAAGCAGGGACATCTTCTACTATGTCATGTTGCACAGAGCTTAATCCAACCTGACCTTGAATGTTTCCAGGAATGAGATATCTGCTGCCTCTCTTGGCAACCTGTTTCAGTCTTTCACTGCCCTTGCTTATATCTAGTCTGAATCTCCGGTCTTTTAGTTTAAAATCATTACCCCTTGTCCTTTTCATAATAGGCCCTGCTACAAAGAAGGTGTTTAGTACTTCAGCCTTCTCCTTGTCCCTTGTTATCAGTTTACCAGTCTTGTTCATTGAAGGAGTATGCTTTCTTTGACATTCCTTTTCTGGTTACCGTACCTGTAGAAGCCCTTCTTGTTATTCTTTGCATTCTTTGTCAAGTTCAGCTCCAGCTGCACTTTGGCCTTCCTGACCCCATCTCTGCACAACTGGGATGTGTCCCTATCCTCTACCCAGGATACCTGTCCCTTCTTCCACTACCTGCGCATTTCCTTCTTGCCTTTTAGTTTGACCAACAGGTCTTGCCTCAACTATGCTGGCCTCTTGCTTTCTTTAACCGAATTTCTTTACAACTGGGGATAGAGAGTTCATGTGCTCTTTGGAAAGCATCCTTAAAGTTCTGACAGCTCTGTTCTACTCCCTTGTCTCTGAGAGCAGGTTCCCAGGGGCTTCTGTTGCCTAACTCCTTGAAGAGCTGGAAGCTGGTTTTCCTAAAATTCAGGGTCCTGGCTTCTTCACCCGTCCCACATCCCTGACTGTGAAATCCTTGAGTGCGTGATCACTGCAGCTCAGGCTGCCTCTAATCTTGATGTCACCAATCAGCTCACTTGCATTGGTGACCATCAGGTCCATTATTGTATCCCCCCTGGTAGGGCTATCAGTTGTCTGGCCTAAGAAGGTACCCATGGTGCACTCCAGGAATCTCCTGGATTGCCTACGGAGCCTCAGATACTGTAGGGAGGAACAGAATTTCAGAAGGCACAAAGAGAAAAATATTACAAGAAAGCAGCAAGAACTTGGCAGAATTCACTGAAGGCAAATGTATCATGTTTTGCTGTGATGTCTCAATCCTTTTGTTACTTTACATTTCAGTGACTTGTCCAAGGTAGCACACAAGTGTTTATAACAAGGCAAGAAGCCAGAGTGATGGAAGTTTATATTACGTAGGGAAAGGTGGATAGAAATCTTCAAGGCAGAACAAATTGGAGACAGTACGTCCACATGGTACAATAGACTTAGTAGTTTGTTGTTTGTTTGTTTGTTTGTTTTTTTCCAAAGCAATATATAACGTAGGCACAATGTTATGTGTTGCAGCTAGGCTGGATAAGCTTAAGCTGGCCAACTGGTAAGCGGCTAGCTTGGTGTCTCTTAATGTATTCTTTACTGCTACTTCTTCAGCAGCACAGGTAGATGCAAGTAAGTCAATCTTCTTTATGTGTTTGCCTTTCTGGTCCTGGATTGTAAATTAATTCCTTAAGAATCACTGTAACCCTAAAATTTTCAGATATTGGGACTGCAGCTTGCTGTTGCCTCTAGATACTTTTTAGCCAAGTTCTCCTTTATAGTCGTCTGTCCTTAAAAGTTGGAAGGATTGTGTGGTCCTGTGCCAAGACCTAATACAGCTCTTCTTAATGACTCAGAACACAGTATTTTTATAGGAATGCAATAGAAATTATTTTTCTTAAAGTTCATTCAAGCAAGAATGTAATTAGAGGCTTGTAAGAATCCCATGAAGAGGAATACTCTAATATAACCTCAACTGTTCCTAATTATGTACCACATTATTAAGCTTGACCTACTAAGCCTGCCTCCTGAATACAGCACACTTCCTCAATGCTTGTTAAAAAAAAGATCACTAGAGACTGCTGGAGACACTAGGTAGCAGAATGCCTTCCTGCCTAAATATGGTCCATTTCTATATATGCTTCATTTCCCAGCAACCAAGCCCTTTCTAGCCCCAGTCCTTACTGGCAGCAGAAGCTGGTTATCTTGAATAAGAAGGGGAATGTGTCATAGTATCTTTCTATACTTGTCAGAAAAATTGTTAAGGATGGTCTCAGAAAGTGGAGTTTGCCTAGGATTGTCTGTGTTCCAGGGTAAATTTTGTGTTATTAACCAATTTAACTTTGGACTTCACACCAGCTGCCACAGTCCATGAAGTGATCAGATCTGGGAGGAGCAAGGTCATCTCTCTTTGAAAGACACTAAGACTATTCAAATATCCTCCCTATTCAAATATCAGGCTCAAACTGACATCATAGAAATTGTTTCTCAATGATGTATTTATAAGTTCATTGGAATAAATGGAGTGAGTGTTTTTGAGAATTTAAGCACACAGAAAGGTCTGTGAGGGAGAGCAATATACCTAAGTAACAACAGCCTTTTCAAATACAAGATTACATGCTGAGGAGTAAAGGCAAAGCTTTAATGTCTGAAATGGGATGTCTGTTGGAGTGAGATACTTCAAAAAGACTTCAAAATGAGCCCCTGATAAGTTTTGCTGCAAATGAGTAACAGTTTAAGATTTTCCTCTTGATGCTGATATGAAAGGCTCATGCCTGTAGGTGTGTCAGGAAGCTATAAATATTCCCTGCCTACAAAGCAAAAGATTCAAACATCCTGTCCCTTTCTATTTTCTCCTTTCAAATCCTACATTTACCTTTTGGGATTTTTATGTGCCGTGAGGTAGCAATCCTGCCCAGGAAATTTTCTAATGCTCTAGGCTCTGAAACTCTGTACAGTGTTTTTCAGACTTGGGATAGGCTGCCTAGGTGCTCATAAATAGAGCTATAGCCTTTAACTGTAAGTAGAGCTAAATTTTATACTTTTCTGGTAGTGGTGGTTGCTTCCTCCTCCCCAATCACTTTTTTTTTTTTTTTTTTCCCCTTTCTGGTTTTACATTAATAAAATAAAATGGACTACATTTGGCTTTTCAGACATAGGAATGAATGTGTTACTCATTATGAATGGAAAAAGACGTATGTAAGAAAGTCTCATAGTTATGTCTTATAGAATTCTAGGGACCTAGTGCATTCCTCATTGCTTTAGTATTTGAATGTATTCTCTAAGAACCAGCAATTATCAAATGATGTTTTTCTATTTCCTCTTTACTCTTCATGCATTTCTCTCAGTCTTAGAGTCTAAAACTGTTGATGTGCTGGGCCTTTTAGGAGCAAGTGTTACCTTTTGGGGAAATGTTGATAATCTTGGGGGTTAAACAGAGCTGTGATAAACCCTCTTCCTGTGTCCTACTTTCCTTGTATTTGGATTACACAATCCATGACAGAAATCTTCGGTCTTTTCCATAAGAGTTTTAATGCTTAATGTTTGTGGCTGAATATTGAATATTTTGAAGATACTTTTATTTTCTTTCTCTCTTGTTATTTTTTGAAGAAGATGAATATCCCTTTGCTAGAGAGAGTGCCTGTTGTGTTGCAGATTAGGAACTTTAACCATTGATCCCTTAGGACTCTTATTTTCATACATCTGTATTGCATGTCTGGTGATCTTTAAATAAAGCAGTTTTCTCATTACTACTAATGACAATGGTGTTAGGATAGTAACATAATTCCTGTGGATTCTAGAAGCATGAGTTAAGTGTCAGGGGTCCGTTTCTTTTCTTGTCTGTGTTTGGTTGTTTTTTGTTTTTGTTGTTTGGTTGTTGTTTGCTTGGTTTTTGTTTTGTTTTGTTGGTGTTTTGTTTTTTAATTTTAACTTTTCCTGGTTTTTTTTGTCATATATTTCTACTTTGCTAAGTATTCAGCAGGGTATTTTTATTGGTGAAAATCTACACCCAAATTTAATACAATATAATTTTGTGTGTAAATAGTTAAGGCGGAAGAAAGAAACAGTGAAGGAGAAAAAAAAAATCAAAACAAAACCCCAAAATCTTTCTACCCTTTAGATTTCCTTCTTTTCCAATATGTTCTGTTATTCTGTTTTGACTAGAGTTTGCTACAGCTAAGAATGCCATGGGGTAAATTGTGAGGAAACATATGCAGAACGGATGCGCACTGCTTGCTCTGTAACAATTGGAAGAGTTGTTACTACTGGGTTAACACTTATTAGGAAACATGAATAAGTAGTATTGGACCCTGAGGGTAAGTTTACACTGTGCAGCAGAGCACAGCACAAACAGTCCCCAGCCAACTCTAAGGAGGCTGAAGTGTTTGTATGGCACAGTGCAGCAGCATATGAACGCCAACAGCAAAATGGCTGTGTTGGCATGGCAATTCCCAGCATCACTAATGAGCACAAGTGACACAGTTGGACTCTTTCTCCTAAAACTTTGTTGTACCATCTTTGCCACCCCCCCCCTTTTTTTTTTTTAATGGTATAGACACAACTGTTTTGTAGGCCTCATATAGACAAGTTTATTCCACGTTGTAGGATGACAGAATAATACTTGCATGTATATATTTAATGCATACATATATTTAACACATACATAGATTTAATGCAGAATGATAAATATCAAGCGATGCAGACTTTATTCCTGCAAAAACTCATCTTGAAAAGAATGTAAGATATTAAAGAAGAAAAAAATTGTCTTTGTTAAAGCAGAGAATGTACATGTGACTGCAAACAGTGATAACTTGGTTACACATACTCATTTCTATTGCAACATATAACTTCTCTGTGATTTGTTCTTTCATGCAAAACTTTGGTATCCATTGGTAATACATAAGCAGTTATTTATTGCTGTTGTGCATTGATTTGTATTTTGGTGGTTTGGACCCTTTGCAATACCCTTGAGTAATGATTTTTAGCTGATTCACCTACATCAAGGCCTCCGACATAATAACTGTTCACCAGTTGTAGTTCGAGCTGCATACTGTGCCTGCTGAGCTGAGCAGAGACGTTCTCCCTCCCTCTTTCTTAGCTCTCTTACATGGTGGGGGAGGAACTTAAGGATGTCTTGGGAGAAGGAAGAGTTACCTGCACCATGCTTATCGAAGATAAAAATTAAGGAAAACAAACATCCAAAAAGGATGTTTGTATTAATGCAATGTATGTCAAAGAAGTGTTCCACAAAGGAGGAAATGCAATAATCAGGTATCCAAGCTAAAAAAATGAGCAAAGCATCTAAAAATACCAATGTTTAAATACTTATTCATACATGTTTGTGGACAATTTTTTCGTTTAGTTTTTAGATAATGTTTGTGGTGGATTTACCTAGGCTGACTACCAGATGCCCACCCATCTGCTCTCTCAAAACTCCACCCTCAACAACACTGAGGGGAAAGAAGATGGAAAATCTCATAAGTCGATAAATAGGCAAGGAGATCCCTAACCACCTACTGTCACAGGAAAACAGACTTCACCTCAATAAATTAATTTAATTTATTGCCATATAAAATGGAGTTGGATAGTGAGAAATAGCGACAAAAATTAAAATAATGCCTTCCCCCTGCCCTTTTTTCTCAGGGTCACCTGGGAACTAAGTGTTATTTTTCTGTGAGGCAAATAGTATGTTCAGGCCTGTATATGGTGATAAGTAAGGACAGCTGACCTTTGTTTCACTTACCTTACAATCAAATTCTGTGAAACTTCTAATTGAAAGGAGCTACTGATGAGGAGAAACTCAGGTGGGACACAGAAAGTACAGGGAATCACGGCTTTGTCTCATAGGACCTTTTCCTGCCACAGACCAACATTCCTGTTTGCTTGTAAAGGACATACCTACATCTCACAACTGCTGGTGTGCCACAGTTGTCTCTGATGTTGCACTTGGATGCAGCACTCAAGCATGCCGTGCCGACTAGCAGCTAAAAGGAATAGTGATGTGCAATGGCACATGGCGATTTTCATGTTCTGGTCAAACTGGAAAAGGTTACTTGGAAATGCTGATATTAATTGCCTGCTTTTAAGCAACTAGAGTTACATTGTGCTACCTTGTACCTGCCCAGAGTGGGAATATAGATTCAGTCATGTCTAGGATTTTTTCTACAAAAGTAGATGATCACAACCCTGATTTATTTCTTGGCACTTCTCTTCAAGCTGTTGCACATTACTAAATTTCTTTAACTTAGTATTCTGGGTGTAATGCTGACTCCTCCATAATCAATTGCTAAACACCTTAGCTGTTCCAAAGGGCTGGAATTGAAACAACCAGTTTCTGTTAATATTGATAGCTGCAACCTACTGTCTCTAAATAAGAGATCAAGGAAAGGAGACTGAGTGGGGGAAGAGAGGTGATGAGGGTGTCTGGCAACAAGATTATTAAAATTCCTTGTTGGAAAAATGTGAAAGACTCAGTTTGAGATTTTTAGAAATCAATAATTGTGCAATGATTATGTCTGTCTCTGTTCTCGTTTGTCATCTCTGTGCTTCTTATTTCCCTCATGACAGTTGTGTTGCTGAAATGTATTCAGGTGAAAATAAAAAGTGTTAAAGCATGCGTGTATATGCAGGCATGAGGCCTAAAACACTTAGCTGAAATTTTGAAGAGTAAAATGATGCCTTACAGAGAAATCCTAGAAGTTTTTATACAGCTACTTTTAAATTATCAGGATGGCTTCAATTTTGATTTTCTAAAATGACATAAATACAATGCAGTCTGCCAAATAATTTCAAAATGGAAGTGTTAATCAGAAATTCTCAGGTGACATAGATTATTATTGTTCTAAATTATATGAGAAATTGAGATTTCCAAAAATCTGTTCATCCATCAGCATCACCCTTTCTTCACAGGTACTGAAATTTTCACATATTTTCAGTCTATTGATATACATATTTTCTGTCATTACATTTTCCTCACTGCATCCTCCTTTGGCTAATAATTGCATACAACTCCATAAAACTCACTGCTCAAAAGAATCTTTACCCAGATAAATTTCTGGTGTATGATCTACTGCCACTTACTACTGGCTACCCACCACTGCTGTCAAAGTATTGGAGAAATGCTGAAAAATTTTGCTGCTCCTTCAGTCCACAACATTTTATGAATAAGCATTCAACCAAAAAGACAAGCTTTGTCAAATTATTTGCTTTGGGACCTAGACTTTAACTTGTAAATGAAGAAAAAATAAGTATACAGGCAGTCTGTATATGCAAAAACACATACACAGTGGAGGGTAGATTTTTTTTGTTTTCTTTTTAGATGATCACATTTGTCCCATACTGTTTCCTTTAGATCTGGAAGTAGCAGTCTCCTCCCATTTTTCTCCACTTGTTTGCATTTCTCTTATACTCCTACAAGATTTTCTGCCATTTTATGTTCTGAACAAACGGCTATCTTTATCTATGACATCCTAGATGTATATATTTCTGTCAACTGTAGACAAAAGTGGTGTGGGTTTTTTTTGTTTTGTTTTGTTTTGTTTTAATATGTACATGTGTGTGCATTGAGTATTCAGGTTTCTTTTTACCACTTAAATAATTTTGAATACAAAGTCACAGATTTTCATGAAATTTTTGTTCAGCCCAATCTTGTGTTTCAAAAATGATCATAACTTAAATACTTGTTTTGTCATGAATGGGTTACTGGATGTTGATTATGAAATAACAGGTTAGTTACTGTGCTATAGAACTAATCTTCAAATGAAATTAGTAGAACTTTATCATCTTGGTATTATGTTATATCACTGTGTACAGAACCAGATGGGAAGGGAAATGAGAAGACTCCCTTGGTATGAATACCATCTGACAAGAAGAAATAAAACCACCTGTTATGATGTGTAAAGGCTGAGTTGAGGCTTATTGAGACAGATTAAGTTTTTGACTTTTTTTTTTTTTTCCTCTAGCTCATATAAACCTATGATTTCTTTCTTACATTTTATTGGAAATATTTATTCCTGAGGCCAGAGCCCAAAAATAAGGTTTATCCAGTGGTGAAATCTTGCCTCTTTTTGAGTAATTTGCAGTTCTTGCACCTCTTTTATGGTCTCCTTCCTCCCCTATACATGCTCATTATCATGGTTTGTCAATTATCTTCCAAACTGTATTGAAAAAAGATACCTCTCTAACATTAACAATTGCTCAGAAGTTGCTAATAGCTCTCATGAGAGCACTTGTCTCACCCCATATATCCCACCTTATCAAAAGGTCAAATTAATTACAGGAGCCTTGCTGGGAATAAATCAATGTGTCAGTCAGAGACCCACAATTGTGATAAAGTTGGAAAGTAAAAATTCCAGAACAAGGTTATATTTAGGCCCTATTATTTTTCTTAATACTATATTTGTGAGTACCTTTGTTATCAACTATTCATCTACTTGTTAAAATTATAATCCACTATTCTTGTAAGATCTCAAAAATAATTGGTTTTAGTTAAAAAGAAAACCTTTTTTAAAAAGAAACATATTGAATTCAAGAGATGTTCAGTTTATCTGGTAAACATTTCTGTGTTTCTAACTTTAGTAATTCAGCTGAATATTTTAATTCTGGATCATAAAACAATGACACCTCTAACAGTAAAGATTTTCTTATTTAGTCTCTTTATGGCTAGACGTGTTGACAGTATACAGTACTCTTTAGGGTATTCTTAACATTTGTAAGGTGGTTTGTTTTGGTTTTGTTTTCTTTTGTGAAAAAAAGCAGATAGAAAGTTTCTAATTGAAATGGCAGTAGATGAGAAACTGCATGAACAAATAAGAAAGGAATAATGTTTAGTTTGTCCAGTGCCTTACTTATTTTTCCTCCCATTCTAGTTTTATTATATTAAGCTGGTTTCCAGTGGTGATAGACTGCATACATGTGCATTCACAGACTGCTGTTAAATCCCAAGATTTAGATCAAATTCACATATGTTGTTATTACCACCAGCCTAATTCTTCAAGATCTTAATTGTGTGCTAACTACTCAATCAGGTTAACATAAAATTTAATTTGTGCTCATCAGCTTGAGGCTACAGAAGTGTGTAATAAACTTGATTTATAAACTTCTCTTTTTGCTGGCCATGGAATTAAAAAAAAAAAAAATTGTGTGTTCATATGTTAATATTGCAGAGGAAGCAGTCTAATAACTTTTTAAATATAGTTGTACTGGTTATGTTATATCCACTAAACATGGTGTCTGAGGCATTGCTTTAGATCCAGATAACTTCAAGGTCTGACTCTGGTAGTGTTGAGAAGAAAAAGTAGAAAGCTTCCAGCTTTAAATTATCCAGGTGGAGAATTCAAGTAAGAGGAAAAAAGAACAAGAGATATAAGAGATGACCCTTAGGATACCTAGTCAAATGGAGGAAATAACAGGGTTTTTATTTTTTAAGATTTTTTTTTTTTTAAAGAGACACAGAGTATTAGTTCCAGTGCAAGTCAGTTATTGCCATGTCTCTCTTCTTGCTGAAACAGACAAAAAAGTTATGCTTGTGAAGAAAACTGGGGTATGTGAAATGTTCTTAGTAGTACAGTACATATCTAATTTAGACTAATAAAACTACATGCTGTTGAAATTAGGTAGCTCTTATAGGAACTCAAGAGTTGATTAAAAAGAGAACTTTTTTTTCTACCTGCCAAGACTTTGAATGCTGCTATAACATCCTGACACAGAAACCAGAATGAAATTAATGGATTGCAAAAATGTAAACTGGGCTGTGTTTTGTGAACTATTATGACAAGAGAGCCTAATGGAAATTGAAGATTAAGTTGTAAGTACAGGGTGTTTTATCTTGACTCCAAACCCTGTGGAAGCAGCCTTTCCAGTCAGTTTGTCACTCCAGTGTGTGGAGAATTGTACCAGTAGCACACTGAGTCTGAGAGCAGATAATGCTGTTTTACTTGTTCAGTACTATACTTGCACTGAAGCCAGTGTGGGAAAGGGGAAAAAATTCTTCCCTGCTACTTTGTTTCATGTAGAAATATTGGCATCAATGGAACAATGTACACAGTGTAGTTGGCTGTTATAGAATTAAACTTCCTTGCTAATATTTCTGATGTTGGTTTATGAGCTCAAGTAAGATTTTATGTGTATTTTCAAAAGATCTTGGACTAAACAAAGTCCCAAATTCCTCCATGCTATGCTATGTATGTGTAAATAATATCTCCTTTTATCTGTCTAGGAGAAATCATTTTTTATTTTCTCTGGGGAAACGACATTGTAGACATCTCTAAATTGCATATCAACCTCCAAATTACCTAGCTCTATTTTATTCTTTGCATATTTTATTATTGGAGTACTCAAGCACACTAATTAACTGTATATGTTTACGAGGATGAGGGTGCTTGGATGCTTCAGACTACCTTGTTGCAATTTTGTCTGTGCTTAGAAGGCTTCGGACATTTTACACTTTTAGTTTGAAAGTATGCAAAATACAATAACAAGATGCAAAAATATATGCCAGAATGTCTTACCACACAGAAAAAAAAATCAGGCGTGTCATGGTTGTGACAACCTTGAAGCACTCTCCCCATGCTTAGCAGAACAAAGATCTCGTTATGCCTTAAACATCTGGTTTTTGTTACTTTGGAAGGAAGAGACAGATAACACCTCGTATTATCTTTCCCGAAGTTTTATGGCCATGGAGGCAGACACCTTGGAAGATGAGGGCAATTAACAGTGTTGCTGTAAAAGGTCTCATGGCCTAATTGGGATGATAGAGATGAACCACCTGTCGGACAACCAACTACCAGAAGAAACCATGAACCAACAGCTACCCCTGATGGGCAAGACAACTCGATACCATGAACTTTCCCCCAGTTTGAAGACCCCAGACCCATTTCCAGAAGAGTCTTCCTAATTAGCAGGAAGAGTGAGCAGAAGGAGGAGACGAACCGCCTTCTCCTATCTCACATGTAAATGAACTGGGTGATAAAACAACCTCACATATGATACAGGTTGGTGGCGTGTAAATCTTCAACGCGTCCCCCCCTCCAGAGGTCGTCACAGGACCGGTGTACCTGTGGAGTGGTGATATCTTACTCTCCCTCTCTGTCTCTCTCTCTCTCTCTCCCTTTCTCTTTCTGATGTCTTAGTTTTCCTCTTCTCTCTCTCTCTTCCTTTTTCGTAAACATATAAAGTAATATCATTGTAAGTTCTACTGCTAAAGTCTTGTTAAGTTTTGCATTACAGTTTGTCCTGGTTTTGTTAAAAACAAGTTTATCTTTCAGTGAATTTTGCCTGTCAGCTAAAGCCTTCATATTAGCTGCATTTTCCTGGAGAACCAGACACATGTTTTGGTAAACCTAGCAATGGAATGCAAACTTATTGATGAGCATGGATGGACATCTTGCGAGAGGGGCAACGAGAAACCGGTGACCAAGAAACTGACCAACTGTGTATAACATTCCATTCACGTGAATACTTCATATAAAAGTGGGAGATCATGAGGATCTTGTCCCTTTTTTGCCTTTGCTTTTTCCCTTCTGCTTATGGCCGACATTAGGAGAGCACCTTGCTAGTCATCCCTGTGAACTGAGGCCTAGTGAGAGGCTGAATCCAGCTCTGGTTGGCTGCAGAGTCCAATCCAGGACTTTGGTTGCCGGCTCTGCAGTTGCTGAGACTTTCATGATTGGTTTTGTATATTTTGTATTATTTTCTCTATTCTTATTAGTAGCATTAGTAAAACATTGTTAATTTTTCCAACTCTCTTTTCTCTGTCCTTCTTTCCCTCCCAATCGCCTGTCCTGAGTGGGAAGGGGGGAGAGGGAGGGGCAAAAAGGGGGAAGTGTGTCGGGGAGAGGAGGTTAATAATACATCTGCCAGAGTTTTATTGTCACCCTGCAATCTTAACCCTCGACACAGTTACTAATTGTTGCCAATCCACCGTTTTTAGAAGGGCTTTTGCTGCCAATATATTGATAAGTTTTGTGGTACTATAACATACTTTTGTCAAGTCACTGATTGCTGTACTTTGTATACCACCATGCACTTTTAGTAAATTCATAATTGGACCCCTGGAGTGATTGTTTGTCATTCATTCACTTCACATTGCCATGCAGAATTACCCAGAGTTAACTCACTCCTGATCTCATCTGTTGACTCAAGGCACGTGTCACGTTCAGAGTTAACTCATCCCTCATCCCATCTGTTGGGATGGGACAATAGTTTAACCCCAGCTGGTAACTAAGCCACTTGCTTATTCCTCCCCATGAAGTGGGAGACGGAATTGGAATGGTAAAGGTGAGAAAACTTGTGGGTTGAGATAAAGACAGTATAACAAATAAAGCAAAAGCCATGCACACAAGGAAAGCAAAACAATTAATTCATTCACTGCTTCCCATGAGCAGGCGGTTGTTCAGCCATCTCCAGGAAAGTCAGGCTCCATCACATGTGACTGTTACTTAGGAAGACAAATGACATCACTCTGAATGTCTCCACCCACTTACTTCTTCTCCCAGCTTTAATTGCTGAGCATGACATCATACAGTATGGGATACCCCTTCAGTCAGTTGGGATCAGCTGTCCTGGCTGTGTCCTCTCCCAATTTCTTATACATCCTTAGCCTACTCACTGGTGGGGTGGTGTGAGAAGCAGAAAAGGTCTTCACCCTGTGTAAATACTGCTCAACAATAACTAAAATGTCCCTTTATCCACTGTTGTCAGCACAAATCCAAAACATGCATCCGGAGTTACCTCAGTTTAGAGTTTCCCCCAAAAGGTCTCCTTTCTTGCTTGAAAACTCTGCACAGAAGTATCCATGAAAATAACGCAATTTCTGCATAAACTGCATACTTGTACAGTGCATGGTAAACTGGAGACATCCAGGATGCCTTGAACACAGTACTCATAAGCAAAATAGCATGCGAAGTGCAGCAAAGCATAAAGCTTATGGAAGGTATAGTAAGTCATTACGGCTCATGATTTATCACAGAAACTTAGGTTTTTCCCAGATGCACTTGATACATTCAGCATGCACAGAGGATATATTTAGGCCAGAATCTGCTAATTCAGAGCGTCAGGCTCACTATTTCTGTTAGGCAAATCTTAGGTTTGACAAATTTGTTCAGATCTGAAAAAATTTTAGTAATTTATTAAAACCTATGAAATGGTCATATGCAGTGATGATAAGCTGAATAATAATATAAAAGCTTTTGAACAAACAACATAGTGGTCATTCTGAGGCCACGAGGTGATTTTTTTTTTTAATTAAATCAATATTTAAGAATTTGGTCATGAAAAAGAAGGTCAGATGTCCTTTGACATGTTGAAATATTATGCTAGATAAAGCATAAGAAATAATCTGAAATTATTTTTCTTTTTTTTTTTTTTTTTTAGATTTCTATCACTGTGGTACCGTAAGCACTAAAAGAAGATATTTAATCTACCTCCTGCCAATTTTAAAACTATACTGACTTCCAAAGTATGAAGTATTCTGGATTCTGTTGGTGAAGGCCCTCTAGCATCTCTTTGAGTCTAAGTACAGTACACAATAAACTTCTGCCTCTAAATAGCATTATTTGCATGTTTAAAAAAAAATACATAAATATAGTTTTACGTGCTTTGTTGGACGTGAGTGTTGCATGCAGCATCTTGTTGGTAAAATGTAATCTAAGGATTCTAAAACCATGTCACAGTTGTGTGCAATTTGTAGAGGATGATGGGTTGTGTTGTGCTACAGTCCAATGACAAGCCTCCTTTCATACCTTTGACTGATTCAAGAAACAAAGCAGAGGTCACTGTGCAGAGAGAGGAACAAAAATGTCAAGCTGCAACCACATTTACTAAAGAATATATTCACATGTCAAACAAATTGTTTTGGTATGCAAATGGTTGCAAATCTACTTAAAACACACATGCCTTAGGAAAATGCTATTAACCCTTATTATCAGAGGCGTTACAATCATACATCATTTGAAAACTGAGCTACATTATAACACTTTTCATTTGTGTTCCTCTGGAGACATTTATTTATTTTTTTTACATTTTTGTATTAATAGTTTGTAAAATATAAACTTTTTGCTACAACACGATAATAACCATGCTTTTTTTTTTTTTTTCTACAATTAAGCAACAAAGGACAACCTAAAAAAAATCTCTTAATCAGAATTTTTCCCTTTGCAGAGCTGATTGATTGACTGGCTTTATTCATTCACTGGAAAACTCATTTACATATGAACAGTACATGCCTTAGGAAACTATTATTAAAGAATATCTCATTAACTACATTGATTCTTTTGACAATAGCTAATCATGAATCAACCAAAATACGGAATAATACCTTAATGTTTTATAGCTTGTAGTAATTTCACCCATCTCCCCTGACTGGTAATGCTCTTTCAAATCACAGAATCACAGAATCAGAGAATTGACTGGGTTGGAAAAGACCTCAGAGATCATCGAGTCCAACCCTTGGTCCAACTCTAGTCCGTTTACTAGATCATGGCACTAAGTGCCATGCCCAATCTCAGTTTAAAAACCTCTAGGGACGGCGAGTCCACTACCTCCCTGGGCAGGCCATTCCAATGCCTGACCACTCTCTCTGTAAAGAATTTCTTTCTAATATCCAGCCTAAATTTCCCCTGGCAGAGTTTAAGCCCATGCCCCCTTGTCCTATTGCTAACTGCCTGGGAGAAGACACCAATCCCCACCTGGCTATAACTTCCCTTCAGGTAGTTATAGAGAGTGATGAGGTCGCCTCTAAGCCTCCTCTTCTCTAGACTAAACAACCCCAGCTCCCTCAGCCTCTCCTCACAGGTCTTATGTTCAAGTCCCTTCACCAGTCGTGTTGCTCTTCTCTGGACCCGCTGCAAGTCTTCAAACACTTCTTGTAGTTAACGCTAAATTCTCTGTGTAGATTGTTTGAAAATACCACAGCTTTAAGAAAAGGCGTCTGGTTTGTATTGATGGTTTCCCTTCTTATATCAGTTTGATCTGTCATCTGTCTAAAGGAAGCAGAGGCGAAAGACAGAGACCCCTAAACTTTGTGCTTTTGGGAATTCATAAGATGCTGCATTTTTCTGTTCATCTGACTAAAGGCTGTATTAGGCTGGTGAACAGTGTTGCTGGTGACCTGGAAGAGTGTTAATAAATCTTATTTCTAGACTTACAGCTTTGGACATTATGAAAAAGTTATCATTTTCTATGTTGTTGATAATAACTTCAGTCAAAGAATGCAGAAAGACAATTTTTAACATTAACTGTTTTTAAACATTTCTACGGCTGCCTTCTATACATGTTTTTAAAGATAACCTTAAACAAATACATTTAGATCTTTATTACGAATAAAGGAGAAAACTGAACTTTTTCAGAATGCTTGCACAAAATATGAGTTCTTAATTTTTATGCCAGACTGTTTTCTGAGGCAAAAACCAGCAATGATTAAAGCAGTTTCGTGATCTGCTGAGGTATTTCTAACACAAGTAAAAAGAGACTATCATAAAGTAGAAGTGCCTATCAAAGCATCATGAGAATATTTGACAGGCAATTTAGCTGTCTAGCAGTAGAGTATTTACTGCAGACAGTTAGGACAAGTATCTTTAAATTTTTTGCATTCATCTTGTGTGAAGTTTGACACTATCATTAAATGTAACTGTGTTATTGTATTGTAGGATAATTGTATGGAACGAGATGTAGAGGTAACTTAAAAACTTCCTCTATATAGTACTTTAAAATGTTTCAGTATTCCTGCAATAAAGTTGGCTTGAATAAGTAGTTTTAACATAGGTATATTATTGATACATAGTCAGATAAGAATTGAACTAATTTTACACATCTAATATGAAAGGATTGGGGGATTATTATTATTATTATTTTTTCCAAAAAGCTAGAAAATTCTTTGTCATAGCCTTTCAGCTTCATATCTCTGTATCTTCCATGTATTGGTCAGCAGCCATCGTGAAAGGGTACTGTTACTGTATTCTGGGCCCAGCTCTGAAACAGCTATGTTTCTGTGAATAATTATTTTCTTGCAATTTTTGTAATTCTTGTCTGTTAGACATCCGTATTTTGGATGTAGGGAAAGTTTTATTACTAAAATATCAGAAACAGAAGAGGAAACAACTCTGTTAGTATTTTCTTGATGGATCTCATTTAAATCAAGGATTTTAAAAGTAAAAAACTAAGTCATTCATTTATTAGTAGTTAATCAAAATAGATGTTTAGGTAATTTAACCCAGGAATACCTGTGTATGCTCAGAATGTTATACAATACACCTCTTAAAATTATGTTCTTGTACCATGACAGAAATATTACTGGTTATGTGTCTTTTAAAGATTTTTTTTTTTTTTTTTTTTCTGAAAGAAAACTAAATATCTGCATCACTTTTGGGGTCTAAGGCTGGCTGTAGTGACTTTCTTGAGAAGACAGTTTGTCTTTCTGTTCATTAGGAAACAAATAAATAACTTCCTTCAAATGTTGTTGAGAACATGCCTGAAATTCCTGTGTTATGACCCTCCTCAGTTCTGGATCAGTCAGTGAATTCAGAATTCTGGGTGAAATAGGCATGGAGTTGAGCAGCAATGGGAGACTAATTGTGTCTTTGCCACACAAGAAAGTAGAGACATGAAAACTCTTCTACTGTGGACAAGTAACTAGGGTTCCAGGTAAGATGCTGTATTTACAGAAATGAAAAATGCAGCCTGATTCTGGAAGCAACTAATGCAAAGGATAGCTGTCTCCAGGACCTAACAGTAAGTGATGCATATATTTACTATAGTGTGCATTTATAGAGATCAGTCTGAGACTATTTTAAATAGGACGTGACTGTTAGATAGGGTTCACTTACATGAACTAATGCAACTTTTAGCCAGTTTTGAAACGTCTTCCTACACGTCTATCTTTCTAGTTTTTACAGTGTAATAGCATCAATTTGTCTTTCTCCATTAAAAAAAAAAAAAAATCTTTAAAATCTATAAACACTATATACCACAGTTCAAAATTAATGGTGAATTACAGTCTATTGTATTTGCCATGAAATACATCACAACTTCATACTGTATTTACAAATGTGTTTAATGTAATTTCATTTGTGCCTGATGCAATCTCATACATTTTATAAACAAAGCGCTTATACACAATGGTGTTACATAAAGTTTCTTTAAAATCTAGTTCACGACAGGGTCAAAAGAATGTTTAATTGTTTTGGTTCTTGAAATTATTTTTCATCCAAGATGGATAATTCAAAAATAATTAAACCTCTTTTAGATTGCCTACAGTTATTTAACTTTACTATTTTTGTAACAGCATGGTTTCAAAACCATCATGATAGATCTGCAATTCTTTTCATTTCTTTATCTGCCACATTTAGTTTTTCCCCTCTTCTCACTGCAGCAATCATTGACTTCATTTTGGGTTTTTTGTGCTCTAAACATGCTGTTGGTACACAACAAACAATAAATACCAATCACTGTCATCAGCCACATTCAATAATCCTTAGGGCTTGGTGTAAAACCTGCGAGAGCTAAAAGGTATCTTTCACACATAGTATGCTAGTTAGAGCTCCAAGGTCTTAGTTAGAATGCTGCAATTCTTACTATGGTTCTCGGCCTGATCTATTGCATGAATTCATGCAGATCTCTCTACTTTTCTGTATTGCAGACAGGCAATATGTAGAACATGTGCAATTTTGCCTATTCAGATGACAAGTTCTCCAAGGCAGATGCTGTCATTCAGACTAAGTTTATCATGCTTAGAGTTCAGCTGGGAGAGAGGTGTTTGGTGACTATGTGTCTTAGTAGGATGTTATTGCGACATAGTAAAGAAATATCTTGGGTTCAGTGACTATTCATGAGTCTACTGGAACTGTGTTGGAGACCTTCTGATGGCAAAGCCTTATGGAATTAGAAATCAATAACATATATACTCATACCTGCTGTGTTATATATTCAGTTTTAGAAGATTCTGGAATGAACACAGTTGTATTCCCACAAGATGAATCTAGGCAAGCTGCATTATCATTCTACATCAATAATAAAGGTATACTTTTGCTATATGTTTGCTTGGTTTTTTGTTTTTGTTTTTGTTTTATTACAGGTAGTTTTCACTTGTTTTGGTATTTTAAAATATTAAAGTTTGGTTTTAATATTCTATCATTTTATGCATGCTTTAACCAAAAATGCAACATGTTAGAAATATTTTATTAAATTGTGCACCTTTATTTCAGGGAATTTTCTTTCCATACCCACTGAATTGATACCTGTTCTCCTGAGAAACCTGGTCTCTATTTTTTTTTTTTTCTCAGCTGTCCTCTTCTTAAAAATCTATGGCCAGAATTTGGAAAGTTTGGCTATGAGTTCAAATCTCCCAATATCATTCCTGAGCCAGAGACTGGAAAAGGATATGAAACAATCTTGAAGCAATCTGATACAAGCCTCTTCTCCATCACGTTTATAGCCTATTTTTCCTATTTCCACCTGAATCTAGGAAAAACAAAAAAAAAAAAAACAAAAAAAAAAAAAAAAGAATGCTTTTTATTCTAAAAGTCAGATATCATCAGGAAGTGGGTACCAGTAAGCAGCCAAAGTTATTAAATAATTCTTCATTGAATTCAAATTGGTAACTTTGTTCCTTTAAAATGTACATATATGAAGATCATGGTGTAACACATCTTCAAGTAAGACGGGCAATGTGCCAACAGAAAAGTTACAGTGATTAGTTGTAGTATAAGTATACATTCAGCTTTATTATTGGTGTAGAACGATATTGCAACTTGCCTAGGGTTAGCGTTTAGGAATACAATGATCTGTTAGTGTTCTTTAAGTAAAATTTTGTTCCAAACACTCTGTGGACTCAAGACCTGAAATGGTAGTAGGAGGAAAGCAGCATTTTTGGCCAATTTGAGAGAGCCGTCCCATTATTTTATTAGAAAGTGAAACGTGCATACCAAAGCCAACTTGAATTGTATCTGTTAGGAGGCATGGGACTGTTGTAGAAATTCAGGGAAGTGTGCAGAGAGCTTTCTGCAATTTGCAGGCTTCAATTCAATTGTTAGCCTCTTAGAACAATACCCTAACTGAAATAGATGTCTCATCTCAGTTCAGAAATCATATGTAAAGACCTTTTACTGTGCCTGTATCATGTAGGGATCAGTACTGGATCCCAAAATACTGATTCAAAACTTTTTTCTCCTCCAGGTACCAGACAGTGCTGGAAGCTTCCAGGGTAACTGCCCCCAGATGCCTCTTGCATTGCCTGGACCTGGTGATTCCAGCTGTCAGCTCAGGAGGTGATGTAGCAGCCCTATATTTTAGCAGCTGCAGTACTGGGAAAGTTGACTTACAGAGTGTAAGGACACCCAGGCTTCTGGCAGAATTGCCAGGTGGCCCCACAGGAGGTGGGCACAATATTTTGGTTCTGCAGCTCAGGAATAGTCTATTTTGCCAGAGCAACAACTCTTCAGTTGCTGCAATCACTTTACTTTTAATAAAGGTTTGGCTCACATCAACAGCCAGAATAGAAAGCCTAAGGACAAAACTGGACGTTTTCTAGATAGCACACATACAAAACTGAAATCAGCCTATGATAGGAAATAGTGCAGGGTTCTTTCTAAACCTATGTCCCCATTGTGGGCAATGCTGCAATATATATTGAATCCAGAAAAAAATGTTTCGCTTGCCTTGTTCAAAATTCTTGCAAATGGCCTACATTAGTGTAGGGTTAGAATAAAAGATCAAAAGAAATGAGACATTTTGCATGGAAGAAATTGAGAGTAGGAAATATGTTTGTTTGGAAATCCATGAAGCAAATTTCTTTACTGAAACTCAGAGAAGTGTCCTAACCAGCTGGGGTATGAAGCTCAGTTTAGTTCCCAGAGACATCCGAAGTAGGAGAGAGATGTTATTTTATGAAAAATATTTTTTTTCTCAGGAATCTAACTCTTGTTATTCAAAAGTAGGAACACTTTTCAACATTCCAACATGTTCTTGACAACTTTTCTATAGAAAGTGTGCAACACAATGCAAACTAATGAAATATCAAAGATGGTAGAAGCAGCTTGAAGCACAGTCTGCTTAGTTTCTTCTTACATCCAAATTATGAAATTAAACTGTCTCTAATTGGGAGCAATCCAAATAACTAGTTGAGTCAAAATATCACACTGAAAATAAAATTAGTTGTAATTTTGAAGTATGAAATTCCATGGTACACACCATGCATCACAAAAAAATGTTCCAGAATCATCTCTATGTATTGTGAGGAAGTTAGAAGAAAACAAATAAATCTTAGTCAGAAATCATCACAAATTTTAATTTTCTTTGACAATTTTCAGGATTTCCTCTCAAAATCTTCCCTTTCCATTTTCATTTTGAAAAATGTTCATATTTCACCTTCATACACTATTGTGAAGATATTACATAATACAGTTTACCATGGGACAATAATCCTACTTTTCCACCCACCTCTTATTTTTAGTAAGTTTTGCCTAACAAAGTTTTCCATAATCTGCATGTAAGATTGGAGTTTTTGTCTGTGAGGAAATTTTACACATTAAATGCACCAAAAGTAGCGTGTGCTGTAATTTTGAGGAGTTCTGAACTGTTAATTTAGATATTGAAGCTATTTTGTTTCACTGCTACAAAATAGCCTTAATGGTTAAATACTCGTTCCTTTTAAAAACAAACAATCTGTTGGCATTGAAAAAGAGTGGCATTTGAAAGAGATTTTGGGAGCAAAATAATTAGACAGGAAACTTAGCAGTTTTAATTTCAATGAAAGAATGGAGAGCTAATTCTCTAAGTATGTGTACGCAATAGGTGGTAGGTGTATTCAGGTATTAACAAAGTCTAATGTGGTTACTTTATATAAGTCGTATCATACAGTAATATCATGGGAATTTTTGGTAACAGAACGAGGACATGAGCAATGGCAGAAAAGGAAAGATTAGATCATCTATCCATGCTTGGCACATATTTTTGAGAAGTTAACTTATATTCTTTTCCATTTATATGATAGCAGGGTCTCCAGTAAATATTGAAGTACTCCTGTGTCACATTTTGTTCTCTTGGTTTCATCTACCATGCATATAGTTTTTTCGTTAATAAATAAGTATATTATTATTATTATTATTGTTATTAATAATAATAACAATAATAATAATAATAATAATAATAATAATAATAATAATAATAACTCCTCACTGTTCCCAAAATCATAAGTCATAAAGTGCTTAAGGGTGTTGTGCACAAAGCAGAGAATATTTACTTGGAAGAGGAAAGAGGAGGAATGGATTGGAGTGCAGAGGAAGCAAAATTAAATGTTCTTGGTCATTTTTACTTTGAATATTATACTTGAAAAATATTTATCTGTACATACTAAAGTTATTCAAAACAGTGCTTGAAGTTCGAGACAATTTTCACATTTTCTCTTTGAAATCCTTTTTTTTGTCTTTTTACAGGAGACTACTAGTTACACGGGAAGAGGAAAGACTTGCACAGGCTTTCTTTGTAGACTATCATGCAAGAAATTATTTTCTAGTTCTAGTTGTTATCAGAACCTTTTTACATTTCTGCTGATATCCATTCTTTGATTCTCAGAAACACTGTTTCCACAAACTGTAATGCAACGAGTTTTATGTACAGGTTGTCTTGAGGAAAAATATATTATAAGCAATTATTTAATGTACAGTCTAGGCTTGCTGAATTCACTTCTGCCATTTGGAATGGTTTCAAGAGAAATTCCTCTTACCATATATATGTACATATATATGAGGAGGTATTTATATGTATAAAATATATCAAGTTACAATATATCGTGTGTAAGTGCAAGAATCAACATGAATGAATTATAAACATGTAATGTGTTTTTGTAAATCATGGATTCTTTGTTGCTTTGTTTGTTTGCTTTTTGGATTTTTTTTTTGGCTTATTGGTTTTGATTGGTTTTGTTTTGGGGTTTTGTTTGTTTGGATGTGGAGTTTTTGTTGTTTGGTTCCTTGGGTTTTATTTAGCAAGACTTTAAGTAAAACCTAAAAAACTTGTTTAGAGCCCTGGCAAACATAGTGAATCTCATGATTTAGAATTATGAAAGTAATTGGGACTTATTACTAACATAAACTATATAACTGTACTTAAATAAATACAGAGTGATATGATATGTAAGTATAAACTATATACCTATGCTCAAGCTTTATACCTGGTGAAATAGATGAAATAAGGATAATAATTCTCTAAACCACTCCTCTGTTTCCTGTGAGTTGAAGGAGGCTTCTTGAGGTACCTGAAGCAATGAAAGTGTTAAAAAAAAACAAAACAAAACAAAAAACAAACAAAAAAACCTTTTTTTTTTTTTCTTATAACTTTTTTTAGAGATAAGAGCAGATAAAAGCAAGTTGTCTCTCACAAATCCACAACATTATTCACAGGAATGAAAATGTAAACATATTATTTTCTGTAGAGAGTATCTGTAAGGGGGCACTTGAGCATTAGACTATGTACCCAAGAGATGCTTATATAAGGAGAAGGAGGAAGCTCTCCAGTAATGTGCCTGACAAAATCTACTGAAGAAATATAAAGTATGAAGTCTGTGATTTACTTAACTCCTAACAAATTACATAAGTACCTTAGATTAATCTACTGCAGTTTACAACTGAATGCTTTAAAAGATAAAAAGTTTCTGAACTCAGCTATGTGGGGACATTAATGTTAACCAGACAGTAAAGTTACAGAGTTCTCAACTTTCCAGATTCCAGTTTCTTTGCTGAGAAATGAGATTCCTTGTCTTATTTCCATATTGAGGTGAGTTTTGGGTCCACATATCTGAGACATTTAAAGCTTCTGGCAACCAGTAGTGATGCTCTTTGCTGTGAAGCATTTCAGTCGAAAATATTAATGCAAAGCAGCATCTGTAATTGTTCTGTGACAGAAACCGCTACATTTACTTGTCTTGCTATATCTTCCTCACTCGCTCCTTTTTTTTTTTTTTTCAAGACCAAAGGCAACAGTCCCCTCTTCCACTTAAAATTCCATGCAGTTGCTAGTCACAATAGGGTTGCACTGAGGGGATATGTCAAATTCAGTTGTTTAACTGGAAAATACGAACACAATTAATTTTAGATTCTAACTGTGGAAGTTTTTTTGGAAGAGTTAAATTTTATTAAATTTGTTAAGTTGAACATTTGGTTAGTTACACAACTTGCACTGCTTTTATAATGTTGAGACTTACTTATCATAAGCTTCCACATAGAAAGAGACTGCTTGTTCATAGGTCTCCTAGCCATGGCTGAATGCAGTAGTCCATTTGTATTGTGCACTATCCCTTCTTTCATCCTACTCTTATAGACTCCTGTGCACAAAGGATGAGATTCCAGTTTTACTTGGTGGATATTTTCTGTGTGCTTTTATTCACAGCAAAGAGGACAGCTTCATTTCTAAATAAGAACTTTTCTATTTGAAGTCATTCCAAACCTGTTCCCTGACACCGAAGACACTGAACTGTTTCATACAAATTATTTTCAGGTAAATTCTTCTTAATTCTAAACTATGTTTGCTTATCCAATCCTGCTGTGGGTTATGTCTTCAAGAGTTACTTCCTGGTTGCTTTAGGGGCAGAATGCTTCTAAGAGATCAGTACCTAAAATCAACAATTAGTGATAAAATAAGTCTGTAGGAATAAGGGTCATAGATTTTAGGCATTTACTAAGTTATTAACAATAGGATTCACAGATGTTAGTTTTTAGGCACTTATTAGGTGTTGAGTCACAAGAATGGTACTTGTTAAGGAGAAGGGTAGAAGGCAATGCCCTTGCTCTCTGAAGATAAGGTGGCAACACCAGCCCAAGCCGGTTTCAAGCCAAAAAACAATATAATGCATATACAAAGGCTTTCTTGGAAATGTAATGAATGTGTATGATCTGGATGGATATAACCTGTGCGTGGAGCTTCTTACATCCCCTCCCCCACCCCCCACTAGGGGTGATGGTGTGCTATTAAAGGATTCTTGCTTTTAAAACTGCAAATTTTGGTTTTAGAATTTTTTAAAATTGGCAGATTAGGGTATCAAGATAGCCGTGGAGTCATTTAGCTTGGAAGAGACTCTCAAGATCATAAAGTCCAACCATAACCTAAATCTGGCACTAAACCGTAATAATTAATGCTTCTGTGAACAAAAATTTGGGAACTGCAAATAAACCTGAAATCTGCAAATTTCCTTCATGGCAGCTTAGTGTTGCACATGGTCTTTATCAAAAGAGTAAAAAATGCATGGAGAAGTCTATGATGGTTATTGACTTTAGTGAGAAGGAAACCCCAAATACAAAACTGGGGAGGAACTTAAAAGATTTCACCACAGACTTTTAGGAAGGTAATATAAGGAGATACATACTCCTTATTGAGTACATGACTCTATGTTGACTTGAAGGAGCAATTTCCCCCTCATCATCATTCCATCCATTCAACCTGCATCTGTCTGGGTTAAAAAACAAACAAACGAACAAACAAAACCACATCATGCTACTAGATCATGAAATGAGCTCCTTGGACCTCTTTTTGAATGCCTGGCAAATTGGCATATTGGATTATACATTATGCAATATGGATATCTAAAAAATGGGATACTGTGAGTGATAGCTTCCATTAATAGTCTACAGATTTTGTATTTCTCTACTATATTTCTATATTATATTAAATTAAATTGTCTTGACTAAGTGAGGCATAACCATACCCAAACATTTTCCTTTGTGAGAAACAGTAGTGCTTTGCCACAAAGCTATATTTTCCTGCCCCTTAGTATTTTTTTCTCCAAAGAGAAGCCTTAAGCAAAGGTTACTATAATTTCAACCTCATTGTGAACTGAAGGGAATTATATTCACAATACCAGCTAATACTGACTAGCTTCAGATATTAATCCAGAATAAATATTTTTTTTACTTCATGGGTTTTTTGTTGTTGTGAGGTTTTTTTCTCTTCTGAATTATACTGTTTTTCATTAGAAATACTTTTTAAAACTTGTAAAGATGTTATTGTTTTACTGTGAGTTGCTTACTTGTATTATGAATCACTACTACAGGTAGCTGTACTTTGTATTATTTTGTTGACCTGGTGAGTTGACACTGAAAGATTCTTTTTCTCTTCTCTTAATCAACTTCCCAAACATATTAGTTGTACTTTTATGACACAACTTACCATTTTAAGAACACTTCAATTTCTCTGCAATATCAAAGAGCATCCAATTAAACTAAGTTGGCATCAAGAAATATGTTGTGCTTCTGCAAAAGGAAACACTCTCACAACTTATGGAGGAATTTTAATGTCAATGATCACTTTGCTTACGTATTTATCCTAATTATAAAACATTTTCTTTTTCTTAAGTGAATCTTACATAATATTCAAAGTGTCTATTTTACATATCAAATTGAAAGCTTCTCTTCAATGTGGTTCTCAGCTATAATATGCAAAAACATAAAAGAATTCTACTCATGCAATTGTGGAATGCTTTCAAATTTAATTTTTTAATTTCCTTTAGTTTCCTTTCAATTTTTGACCTTGTTATATATTAAGCCTTATATCTTGCCTCAGACATTTATATCTTAGCTACTGGGTGCAGTGCCTTATCTTTATTGTCCTCTCTGTTCTCCTATTGTAGTTTACAAGGAGAGCAAAATTCAGGACATTAGTGTAGAAAGGGTTAGAGTGTTCACTTAATCAAGGTGTGATAATTGGCAGGGTAGATAAACTAGGAAATAGAACTACTATAAAAATATGAACAAGATGAGCTAGATGAGTAAACTACATTTAAGAGAAAAATGGAATAAAAACAATAGAAAAAAACTGTTTCATTTGCCTAACTATAAAATGTTAATTTTAAATGTAAAATATAAACCACTATTTACTAAACAATGTTTTATCTCACTAGAATTACACCCTATACAATAGAATCTCTATTGAGTATCCCTTTCTTAATTTTGCTGCATTGTACAAGTTTCAGATAACATTTTCTGAATCCCACAAGAAAGTACTGATTCTAAAGTTCAAAAGATCACACTGGTCTGAACCATTTCTTCTATTAATATGAAAGCCTGGGTAATTACATAGCTAAAAGAGGAAAAAATCTTGAAAAAAGTCAAGTAACAAAACTCTTCCATAATCCACGAAGTTCGCAGTAGTTAATGGGAGTGAAGTTCACCCATTATTTTTGGGTGAATGTTAGGGTTGCCCATATATTTCAGAAGATCAGAAATTTAGGGGGCAGTCAAAGGACTGGAAGATCTACCATCTGTAATGTTTTCTCTTCAGCAGCCATTCTGACGGGGAAAGGCTTTTTTTTTGTGCCCAGTTTGTCACTGTCTAGATTGTTTTTACATTGGATCGTTTCTAACTTCTCTAGTCCCAGGGTGTCAAAAGAGTATAAGGCATAATACATCCATAAAAACACCACAGAATTTTTTTTTATCAACTTTGGATGTAGTGTTCAGTATCACTACAATGGAAATTCTGTTTTGTCTAAGTACCTCTGGGTAATCTGAAGCATACATTTATAGAGAATACATGTGAACAGGACCCTAGGAAGTTATTTAACTCATTCTAGTTACTAGCTACTAGTCAAACTATTGTAGGCCTTTAAATATTTTTAGTTTCTAAATTATTTGACATAAATTATTCTGAATGATGAAAATAATGGCTGTATCGAGTAAAAATCCGCAAGAAATCTGTCTTGGATCCAATAATATTGAGTAATTTTGTTAAAGAACTGAATGATAGAATAGATGGCATGCTTACTGTATGGGAATTGTGCAAGAATAGCAAGAAGGCTAATCACAAATATGCTCAAGTGACTGCAGCTGGGTTGCAGAAAAAACACATACATCACACTAATTGTTTTACTGACTTTGTGTGCTTGACAAGTAGATCCTCTGTGTTAGATAACATATGCCTGTGAGAAAATCTAACACACCTTATCGTTATGTCTGAGATTCCTGCTTTGTTGTAAGAAAGAGTGGAAGGCTGTGCCTGCTTGAAGTCTTGAAACACAGACAAACACAGCAAGCCCAGTGATCTTCTGCCAGGGCTGAATTCTGCAGCTCCTGCTTCTTCGTTTGGGTCACCTCTGCCTGGGAGCTTAGGTGCTGTTTCGGAGATCTCCCGATAGCAAGGTAACTAAAATAAATTTGCTTTTTGCAATTGCATTCATGGTCTCTGGTTGCTTCTTGTGATGTGCCTGTGTTGGCTCACACACTTACTAAATTCAAGGCAACAGAAAGAAGGTTGGTACCATCAGGTATGTCAAAGTCTGGGTTAAAATTCAAAATAAACTTGCACTTCATTTTTTTGGGGGTGTTTTCTCTAATTTGTTTGTTCCATAAGTAAGAACACTCTTAAGAAAAAGATGGAAGAGCTAAGAGGGATCACAAGGTGTATATGACCTAATAATATCATGCCAATGTTTTTTTACATATGTAAAAGACAATACTCCCATCTATGTAATCCTTTCAGTTGATTCAACACTGGTCAGGCTAAGTGTGTTCTAGTAATTTAAACATACCAGGGACTCCGTCATGAAAAACAACTGGCAGAGAAAGGCTCATATAATAACATTATACTTACTGCCTTTCAGAAAAGGATGATTTGGCCTAGACCACCTGCTGGGAATTGTTCTTTTTGTATCCTTAAGAATCAGTTTGGAAAATGCTAATTTGTATGGGTGAAAATACGACAAAGAACAATGCTAACAGTTCAGCTGTATAAGAAATTGAGCTTTACAGCCTGAAAGTGCTCCATAGAAGTAGTTATTTTAGTGATGCAAATATGAGTGTGGGCTGCTATTTACAGTCCTAGGAATCTCAAGAAAAGTATGTAACACTGAAGAGTCTTGGGAAGAACCAAACATATCATTAAGTATCTTAATGAAATGGTTTATAGAGAGAGATTTGAATAAATTGCAATTATTTATCCTAAAAATGAGCTGATTTACCTTCCATTTCTTCCTTCCCATCATGTAAATGCTTTTCAGATAAGTAAAAATATTGCACTGCTTGATCCAAAAAAAAAAAAAAAGGAAAAATAGGGCAAGAGGTATCGAGTCTCAAGTTAGGGGAGGAATCTTTGCAGGAGACATGCAGAAAGCATTCTATAATTAAAGAGCAGCATTAAAATAGGTTGCTGAAGGAGATTGTAGAGACCAAATTCTTTGGAATTCTTAGAATATACTTGGAATAGTCATAGAAATGTTCCTTTAAGAATAATATTGATGTAGGTCTTGGGAATGAAGAAGGGAGATTAAATAAGCCTTCCTGCCTTGGTTTTGTATGATTGTCTTGAAACAGTTGTACATTGCTGAATGTATTTATGAAAAATCATCATATCCCTTTACATTCAGCTGTACTAAGGGAAATCAGTCTCTTCTATTCTTGGTGTTCTTTTATATGTGATTAAAGTTTATTTTAGATGTAGCCATATCTGATTTTGCACATGCATCAAAAGTAATGCTTCTCTAGTTTGTGATCTTCACAGTTGTTAACTGTCTATTTAGACATAGTAAACCAGCAAATTCTTATTTAGTTGCACACATCATAGGTGTTTCTTCATCTTGTTTTCATACATTGCTGCCAAAGAATATTTATCTAGGTTGTGTTTCTTAGCTGTCTCCTGATATACAGCTGCTCTTTATTTAATATTAAAGCAATTGCATTGAAGGCAAGCTACTATTCCAAAATACCCAAATAAGTGGCTGTGGGAAAAAAAAGTAGGTTGACTTAATGTCTTCCATTATGCTCTTAATGAAACTATTAAATTATAAAAATAAGTCCCAGTACTGATCCCTGTGGTACTCCACTTGATGTTGTACTTTTTTCCACATGGAGGTCAAAATCACAATTATAACAGAGTTTAAACTCATTTCTTACAAAATGGGAAACAGCTAAGTTGAAAAACAGCTGACTTAAAAGATTCTTCAAAATATATTCACCTTCTTTACTGCAATGTTAGTCTGAAATTCTACATCTGTTCACAAGCCATTCATTTCAACAAGAAGAGACACAGAGTCTATGAATTTCCACTTATCAAATACTGTGGGAATTGGACTGTAGTCTGGTTTAAACTGTGACCATAAAACTCAGATGTTTTTCATCTTCTCCTCCAACAGTTAACATTTTATCAAATAATTAACAAGCTTTAACAAATTATCAAATCTCGATAATGCACTTCCTTAGTTGTCTTTCCCCCAAACCTGCTGTATCAGCTGTATATTCATGTGTACTAATATGTGTTCTTTAAATTCCTTATGAACAGATATAAAAAATTTGCATGTTTCCTGACTTATGTTTTATTGCTTTGCTTCAAGATATCTTTTCTAAGGGTAGAAATTCATATTCAGGGAAAACACAAAATGTATTATTTTTGTTTTTCAAATCTTGTTTTTATCCTTTATATATTTGTAAATATATATCTTTTGTAAGTGTATGCATATTAATGTCTGCTAAATATGTGAGTCTCTATGATTCTTTTTCATAAGTGAAAATATTGTATTTTCATTTATCAGTAATAATTCTTTAGTATTTTCTGAGCTTCAGTCCCTTTTGAAGTTTGATATATGTTCATTTTGTTTTCCAACTTATTTTGCTTTTTTTTAAGTCAAGCAAAATTTATTTGAGAAAATCAAGCTGAAAATTATATAATAGTTTTTACTATTAATTCCCTTGTTTTTCCATTGTTTTTGAAAGGACTTGTTTGTCCCTTCTATAGCTTGCTATAGATAAACATTCTAATGATTTAAGGCTATAGTTTATTATATGTATATGAAAAAAAAAACAAACAAGATAAAACTCGAAATTCATACTCATAAAAAATCAGTATGTATAGCCATTGGATATTCAAGTGGAAAAAATAGAACGCATAAGCTGGTTTTACTTCTATAAACACACAGAAACTCCTTGTATTATGTTTAATAGTGCCATTATTCATGTTAATAAGATGTTGGTTTGGTTTTAATTGTTTGTTGTTTATTTCACTTCCATCATTTTATAGTTCTCAGTCTTGTAGACTTCTAGTATTTCAGTTTAGTTTTCCTCCTAATTACCTCTGAATAAAAATAATCAGATATTCCACTGATATATGTACTTACATAGTTTTAAAATTACAGCGATATAAGGTGAATATACACAGCAGAATGCCATGTGATGACCCCACCTGAATACTCAGTACTGGCAGACCTTTGTGTTACCTTTTCTGCTAAGCTCTGTATATGACTTGATCTGGAATTTAAGGACATAAGTATGATATGGATATCTGTAATAGTTCAACACAACTTTGGAAAATATGGCAGAGGAGACAGGACTTTTTATGCATGGGAAGGAAAATAAATACAAGATACCACCGTTTCACCAATTATATATTTTCAATTGTGGAGAAGGAAATTTTGAAGAACTCTACATCTTGAGGAATGTTTAAACTCAGGGGACCATGTTCAAATACTAGTGGTAGACACATAATAGAAAATTATTTTTATAATAGAAAATTACGTCTATGTGTATTGACTAAAACACAATGAGCAGTATATGTTTATGTATAGCAGTGAGATTTGGGACAGGTTGAAGGCCAACAAGGTCATAAATAAGTTTATTTTGTAACTTTGTCACTCACTTTTAACTCAGATTTCTCCGAATGTGACGTATTTTACTGTTTATATATGTTATTTGCCAGGAAAATACAAATCAGCTGTCTAGGCAGAGGGCCAATGAACAGTCTTTTATATATATATGTGTGTCTTTTATATATATATGTGTGTTTATGTTTGTAAATAGTACTGTAAAACAAAATTGTATGCATTATGTTTTAAAGACACAGCATTCTGTGTGCAATGAAAACATCCACAAAATGTGAAAGAAGGTTGACAGGGAGCACCCAAGACAGTTAATTACCTGGGAAGTGATATTTAGCACTGTGATTTTCTGTGGACTGTTCATTTGGTTAAACAGTGCTGCAGAATCCCCTCTACCTGTTCAAGCGGAATGCATGGTGGCTGTTGTGAGCATGACTGAGAATTAACCTGGTATGTTTCTGAAAATGGATCAATGAGCACACAGTACAAAATCACTATGTAGAAGGAAAACAAGCAAGTTAGACTTGCATGACAGAGTAAAATGTACCCTTTTTGAAGATCATCATACATGTTGTCAGAAAAAAATAGGGAGGGGTTGGGGGAGTCTAAGAATTCTTTGTGTAATTTCATATCCAGTTCAAAATGCAATAATGCTATCTTTTTAATTAGCAGTCCTGATAATATTACCTATATGCACAAGGATTTCTGAAGCCCATGGAAAAGCATTGAGAGCCATGCAGCACAGACAAGAACCTTCTCCAAAGGGAGTCAGAAAAGAAAGATAAGTGTATTAAAATAAATTAGAAAAGTTCAGTAGAGGTTTTGAATTTGTTAACGCCCATGCAATCTTAATCCAGCCCTTGAGTGCTATACTGCAATCTCAGTGGAGTTCTGTTTATGAGAGTATAAGGGAAATGGAGTGAGCAAATGCATGTATAAGTAGGAAGATGGTGATGAAACAATGGGACTGTACAGTTTAAGACTTATCATTCTTCATGGTCACTAGGAAGTCAAGTAAATTATCAGTGTTAAAATGACATCTGATTACTTGTCTCCAATCTAAATAGCAAACTGTGTTCTATAACTATATCACTTCCTTTCTATTTTTGCAAGAAAAATAATGTCTCTGAAGCGCTTTGTTGGCCTTTCCCCAAAGATTTTTTTCCTATCTTGAAGCATTTTTCCTTACCAAATTTTGAAGTCCTGCCATGAACTTTAGAAATTTTAATTTTGAGTTAAACTGTGAAAGAATTTAAATAGTGATCCTGTTACCTTTTTTATATGTATAAATTATATGATATCACATGAGATTGAGCTAAATAGAAGTGCTTGAAAGCCCATATCCATCAAATAATTTAATACAATTATGACACTTGTATTATTATGTACTTGTTCTGTGGAAAGGGCAGTCACTAGGAAAACAATTAAGTACCATGGAAATCCAAACTGTTCCCCCAGTTATTATACAGTTGTATTAAAAGGGAAAAACTACAAAAAGCAAACTGGGAGTTGATCTTCTCATGCTTAGAAGTGCAGTTTGTTCTTATGTTGACAGGTTTTACAAGGGACTAGTCCAAGGTCCATGGCATCAATTTGTTTTTTAAAGCTACCTATAAAAGATCTTAATAGATATTTTGCAAGTTTTAAATACTATTTAGTAATTTTATTTATGAAGAAACATATTCTCCTTTTTTTTTTTTTTTTGGTAGTGCCAAATTTATTTTCTTATTTTTTGTAGAGGTGTATTTAGTTATTACTCACTGATACTGTTGCTAGGTATAAACTGTGAAACACCTATTCGGGAGACCTCTATGCAGTTCTTCTATATATACACGATAACAACTAGATTTTGCCAAAAATTTTATTCAGCTTTGTAAAAACATAAAACATGCAAGATAGGAACAATCAGAAGCTTTCTCCTCAAGTGGGAAAGCTTTTGAGAAAGGGTCGAATAATGCCTTCCATTTTCCCCATGTTCCCTGACACTCATTCCACCCCACACACACACTTCAGATGACACCTTATCTATAAATAATGGGTTGCTGTGGTGTTATCTCCTAATGCTGTCCTCACAGATGCAAAACTGTGCCAAGATTGAAATAGTTCCCGCTTCCTGGAAAAGATTAACATAAGTCAACTGATTTACTGCCATCTGTCAGGTGGCAAAAGATTAACCAACAGTGCTAAAGCATGTAATTTGTGGTGGTTCACTGTCATGAGAGACAAACAAGTCTCCTAATTGGAAACTGACAGCTCTGACACTCATTTGAGCTAAGCTTTCGCTTGCATTAGGTCTTGAGTCACCTTGCTCAATCTATAGCTAGTCATTAAAACACCATGAAAGTTCTCTCTGCAGGTACAGAAAGCCAGTTCCTTGCCTGTGGCAGACTTAATTAAGGTAACAGCTGGATATTCAATCTTCATATAAAAAGAGGAAAATTCAAGGGGTGTTAACGCTTCTCAAAGAACCATGAAAGGAAAGGATTGCATGAGCAGGGAATGATTTTGTCATGATGATGTTATCATATAAATAATTAAAAAAAAAAAAAAAAAGAGTTAGAAGGGGAAAAAAAGACTAATTTGTGTCAGATATCAAGTCAAACAATGACTAAACTATAACAACATATGTAAACTGATCACACTTTATAGGTGAATGGCTTCATTTCAAAACTAAACATCTGCAGTCTTGAAGTGTTAGGATGTGATTCTGCATTTAAATGAGATAAAGATTTTAGTAATTTAATTTCATTCTAGGAAACATTTATTTATGGAGATTCTTCTCTGCAAAGAGAAGTGCAAAGAACAAAATTACAACGTGACAGATCCACTGTGTATATATGATGTATACTCAACAATTTTTTACCACAATATGTTTAGAACATTACATGGGTGTGTCATTAGGAAACATTACTTGAAGTGGAAGGAGGAGAAAAGTATAGACAATTTATGTTTATATTGTACTTATTTGTTCTTCTCTTCAAATAGCCTTAAAAAAGTACTATTTGGGACTTATATAAGGTTGTCCAGACTATGGAGATTGGTCGTGCAGCCATGTCTCATAACCCTTTCAATTAAGTGATCAAAGTCTTTGTCTGAAATGGCAGTATAGTTGTTTATTTTTACTTGCTATTGAAAGACTTTGGAGGAATCCTGTATTTCCACAGGTTGGAAGTTTCCTTTTCATTGTCAGAGTATAAAACCTGTTGTAGTCAGTTTATTTGCTACACTTTTCTGACTAGAATAAAGTCTGTTTTGGAACTTGTTGTCTGCCTAAAACTGACTTTGGGGTGCCTCCATTACAATAATCAAAACTGCAAGGAATTAAAACATGAAATCTATAACCATTTAATACACTCCAAATTTTTTTAATGGCATGTATTTCAGTTAAACTCTAATATTTGGCTAGGTAGTATTTCAAATAGTTCAATGTTCCTTTATTTTCATTAAGATTTTTAAAAAATTATGTCACTAAGATATTGGCTTCTAGTGACAAACTTCTGAGACATCTGAACGAGCTGACAGGTATGATAGCTTGCACTAGTCTGGAAGAACTGAAGGTCAGGTGGATTATCCTGAAGAGGAGCTAGACATCTGTATTCAGACAAGTGAACTTCACACAATCTTATTTCCTTTTTCATTTAAGAAGAAGAAAAATTTATTCTTCAAAATATAGTTCCTGTAAGTCTAATGCAAATATGTTCAGTTACTTCAAGGTGTCTAAAAAGACACTTGGGTACTAATGTTCAGACAAGTGAATACACCAATGTTACCTCAAAATAGAATGTCACCTTCAGCAGGTGCTTGAAATGCTCTTAGATTAATTGGAATAGCTGTGATTTTGTTGTTGGTGGTTTTTGTTGTTGTTTAAAGAATGAAAGCTCATACAAATTGTCATGACAGGTAACATTAATAGTGTATTTCTCTTTGTCAGGCTCTTTTCTCAAACTGCACTGTATCTGAAGCCACAGAAGGAGGAACTACAAAGTTCATGTAAGACCGTGCTGGAACTTGGATGTTGGCTCTTACCTTGAAACAGGAATGGCGTTTAATGTAGTTTTATAGTAAATTTTATTACCAGTGAAAATTGCCTTTAATTTTCATGAGCAAGAGGCCCTTCAGAGGAACAATAAATCATAAAATAGGTTAGTTTTTCAAGGACTATAAAGACTGTAAGTACCAGAACAGTACGTATGACCTTCTTTATTAAAGGAAAATTGTTCACGTACTTTTGTTAAGCAGGCTATAGTTTATTTTTATTAAAGCGTGGCATATACCAAATGAATTATGCTTTGTGAACAGATTGATGCTTGGGAAAGGGAGACAAACTGCTTCAGAAGAAATTTACCTTTTTCTTGTTCTGATTGCAAAATGAGTATCTAACATATTTGATATACCTTTAACTGAACTTTATTCGTTGTATTGGTAACAACTTTAGAATATATTAAGTAGCTGGAACTCTTGGGTCAAATTCCTTAAATTGTATTTGCCAAATAGATTTGGTTCTCAGCAGATGGTTGATGTACACTTTTTGAGATTTTTATTGTGGAAGAACATCCAGAAATTGACCTTTTTTTTTTTTTTAACATTTGCTTCTTGTAAATAATTTCAGGTTACCTTTTTTTTTTTTTTCCTTACATTTTTTATCTTTTCAGTATGTGCTGCATTTACACACAAACATTTGGAAAAACTGATTGTTAGAAAAGAGGTCCTATTTGTCTTTGTGTGTAACTGTTTCTTTACCTGCAGCCTGCTCAAGAAGCCTGAAATGGGAGTGAGTAGTACCAGTCTTGCAGATCCCTTCCTAATGTATGAGCTTTTTCTTTAAACAGAATAACATGAATTTTACATGAGGCAATCTTGTTTCTCATTATGTTAGTTGGGACTGTTAAAGTTTCAACATTGTTTCTAGCTTCATCCTTATTAAATCAAGGCTAGAAACCATTCAGCTACCCAACTCTCCAGTGATTCAAGCACCTCAGTTATTAAATGTGTTTTCTCCTGATTTTTTTCAAGTTTTCTAAATTATAGGGTCATTTGTATTGCTTCTCATGAGTAGATTTTTAGCTGTCCAGGGTCAATAGTTGCATGTATTTTGTATTTATAAAGACAGTGATCAAAATAAATCAGTGATTGATTCTGATGAGCAAAAGTACAGTAGGGAAAAATCTTCCATTAGTCTAAGATAGTAACATTTTCTATGCAACTCTGTTTTAAAATTCACTGAAAAATCTGGTACCTATTGGTATTTTGTTTTGTTTTTACTTATCTAATCCATATGCTTTGAGCATGATAACACTGAAAAAGGAAAAAGTGATGGAGAAGATTTTGGTTTGGGCCAGTAGAAAGGAAGGAGAAAACTAATGCCAATAGATGTAATCAAGAAAACTAACAAAAACCAAAAATCTTTAAATAGCTTGGAACCTATTGGCCTGACACTCTTACACTACAGCATTGTGTTTGACACCTGAAATGATTGCCAGACACCAAAAATGATGGCTAAACACTAGTCCATCTGGTGTATGAGACCAGGGAATACTGCTGAGCAGGTCCTTGGGAATATGCATTTATAATTTACTTGTTCTTAAAGGCTGATGAAGATGAATTTTGTCACAGGTTCTCAGGGTCATTACCTGACATTAAGATTTTCATGGAAATGAAAAGACTTTACTGACTTTGTATAGAGCTCTTTTTAAAAAAGTTTAATGAGTATTCTGACAGCTTGATACATGTCACATCTTTCTGTTGTGGTTAATGCTACAGATTTCTTTGGTTCCAGGTTGTGATCTGTTTATTAACTATTAGGTGTTATGAGCAGTTTAACGTACAAAGATAATATCAATCAGGGCAGGACAAGGAAAAATTATTAAATGCAGTATGACTGATATGAGACTTTAAAAGAGACTCCAGAAAGGACAGCTAGGTTTCATAATACAAAATACATCACATCTTGATAAAAACTGAGAGGAGATTAACTATTACTTATTGAAAGAATAATAATTTTCAAACAAATATGCAATGATCAATTTTGTCCATGGAAGCAATTTTGTTTTCGGTATCTTATCAGTGTAGAAGTTGTATTATTATTTCTTTCCCTTCCTTCTTTGCAACTTCTAGGCTGGAACTTTTGTTGTTGTTGTTTTTGTTCCATAACTGGATGGTTAAAAAGGTAACTAACTTTGTCTTGAATTTCAGGTTACAAATTCAATGTCTACTGTACTACTATGCAGTGCTAATTAATTGATCATTCAAATAATTTGCTTTGTAGATGATAGCTCACCAACTTTTCAAGAAGCATCCAGAAATCTTCATGTAGCTGTGAGTTTACCGGGTACTATGAAGTAATTTTGTGGTATTTATAGACCTAATCCCAGTGAAATAGTAGAATGACTTTCATGAATTTTAATATGTCTAGAACAGGGTGACAGAAGAGGACTGACAACTGGATTAAAGGCTACCTTTAGTTATTTCCAAATAACTTCCAGCTATCTCAAGTGAAGTTGCATATGTGAAATAAAAGACAACATTCTTTTTATTGTGGCTTAATTTCTTTAATGATATGGGATTTTAAAATAATCCATTCAGCTACCAAGCAATCAATGAACTGGGATGAGTAGTAAACCTGGACTAGAGGCGATAATTGTTCTAATTTACTTTCAAAGTAAAATAACACAAAGTGAACAAGTGTGGCTATAATATACTCTGATTAAAAGAGATTAATGAGTAATACTGTCATATTAGAGTAATATATATGAAATATTAATACTGCATATATAAGAAGCTTACATATAATATGCTAATGGTATACATACCACACTAATAAACTTCATATTATTAGAATTCAAAACTAGGAAATGCAACTCAAAAGTAGAATACTGAATTTGAAATCAAAGCCACAGATTCATTAAATTAAAAGACTTTCTGGATAGAAAGACAAGTGAAAATTAGACTAATTTTTACAACCTATATAGACTGCTCTTATGAGGAGTGGTTTGGTTTAGTAGTGATTGCTAATTGTTCTAACCTGATCAAAAAAGGTGATACATATAGCAGAAGATAAGTAGAGGACACAAGACTGAAGCAGTTTATGTTTTGTTTTGGCTCTGTTTGTTTTTATGGAACCTATCACGGTTATTATCCCTCCTTCCAAGTTTGCTATACTTGTCTCTAAACTTTTCAAAAAACTATTGGTTTGGGAGCTTTCTTATTGTCTTTGTCAGGTGATAAACTTCTGTTTCATTCTCACTGTGTTTCTTTGCCCTGTAGGGATTTCTGGACACATAAGAGAGGAGGTAAAAGTATTTTCCATGCAACTTGCAAGCATAGCATCTCCAAGCAACAATTCCTGGAGGATCGCAGCACAGCTTGATCCAGAGACTAGCTGCGTTTCCTCAGCGCATGCATTAAGAGCAGCAGAGGTGGGTCAACAAGAAAGTTTATTGTCACAGAGTATGTTCAGCTTGGGGAAGGGAGATTAATCATTTATTCGATTAGTATTAATGTATTGAGATTATGAAAATGCATTAATGAGTATTAAACACGTTATTTTTTTTTCAGCTGTACAGTATCTGGGGGTCTATCAAGAGTAGAATTTTTCACTGGAGGAGAACTGCTGGACTGTAAATAATTTGATTGTCCTCTGTTTACATTATTTTCTTTTTCCTTTCTCCCTAACCCCTTCTGACCTTGTAATCATGAATAGCATTCTTGAACAAGCCTCTTTACTCTTTTTTTTTTTTTTTTTTTTTTTTTTAATAGTGTATATCCTTGTCACATCTCTGACTGATCAAAAGCATTTTGGAGCTTGCTTCTGGACGGTATATTTTGCTGAGATTCTTGCATGGAATGTATGGGGACTATACGTTTCTAATTACAGAAAGAATTCCTCCCTACAAGTCTTCACAGTCAATGCTGGCATTTCTTACAGAGTTTCAGTACTGCTTATTTACTAGCCAAATATCAGTTTGTTTCTGAATATTCTCCAGCTCTGCATTTGACATTGTGCTTTTTCCACTATTCGGGAAGACTAATGTGTATGGCTGAACAGAAGCATGATATTTGAATTATTTCCAAAGTATAGCAAGACTCTCCTATCCTGATTACTCTATATACTAGTGGATTAGATTACTTGAAAAACAATCTTTTTGGAGACCATGTACCCTTTTTGTTGCTTCCCCTTTGGAAGGTATTGAACATACAGCCTGGTGTCCTAATTCTGCAGAAATAGGTTAGGCATTATATGGTCTGCTTGGAAGGAATTTGTTTATAGTGATTAAAAATTAACACTCAATTTAAAATTAAACCTAGTTGTCTAAGGTTCTTAACTTAAAACATCAGATTTTATCTGTCTAAAATACAATAAGCTTTAGCAGTTAATAAAATATGACTTTATAAGACCTGAACCACGATTAGCATCAAAGATGTTCCTAAATTTTTGAATGCTGACCTGTTTTCAATAAATGAAGTTATAATACACCTTCAGGCATCATCTCTGCCATCTTATTGCAATAACTTGTATGGTATAACTTACCCATACCTCCAATGGTGAAAAGTTGCTTTAGAGTTTGATGTGACAAGAATATATAGGTATGGTTTCATGCTCATTTGCAATCTTCCATTTCTCATTCTGGGTATGCTGTTCTTAAGGGGAAAAAATGTTAAAATCTTGGTATGGAGTGAGGGGCAGGGGGATGAAAAGAGGGTGATGTCCTATGTTTAATGCTAAAACATAACTAGATAGAATATCAGAACTGAAGAATGTAATCTAAAGCTTTTTTACAGAAATTTCAGTTGGAACAGGCTTTAAAGTAGTACTTTTGGTACTGCACAGCACACAGTAAAAGTATTGACAAGCTACAGTTTTGTGGGATTTTTTTTGTTGTTGTTGATTTGATTTGATTTGATTTGATTTGATTTTAGTTTGGTTTAGTTTGGTATAGTTTGGTTTAGTTTGGTTTAGTTTGGTTTGGTTTGTTTGTTTATAATTATTATTAGACCTTCTTTCCATCTACTTTAAGAGACCTTTTTTTTAAATTATTATTTTTCTCTGTTTACCATAATTGCTTAAGGATTTTGACCTACTGCAACAATTTCAGAAGAGAAGCAGAACAGTCAGCTTGGAATGGTTACCTTGATTTGATCTGCAGATATTACTCTGACTTAATCTTCAGTTTTGTATAAACCACAGGCTTCAGCATTAATAATATTGTACTTGTATGTTCTACTGTGTCACAAATGGCAATAGGAAATTATTATCCCACTTATTGTTAATGTATTTTTAGGAAGAAAATATTTTCTGTTATCCATGAATATTGTAAAGTTTCACTCAAAACTGTATCAACTTGCATCAAATGTTCATCAGTTTGCAGAAATGGACCCCAAAACTATTTCTCTCACCATGGCACAAGCTATGTGCTGAGACAAAGATGTATTTGACAATTTTTCTAAAGATAAGCTGCAAGAGTGTTCTCCTAATGGATAGCAAACATACATAGGTATAGTATCTAGTGACTGTCTACAGTTTAATAAATGGGCTTTTTTTTTTTTATATTTGCCACATTTTTAAAGGATTTTTGCAATCTTCCATAAACAATAATATTGTTTATATAATACAAACAGGTATGCTTTAGATTAGAAATGAAGAATTGTAGTGTGGGTTTATTTTTTACATTTTATATTGGTGTATAAGAATACTCAGTGTCATTTTTAAGAGCTTTTCTTATCTCCTGGCAGTTTAACTCAGACCTTTAATCTTATTTAAATGTCTGCTTTGTGCTGCCTCCATTTCTGATCTGTAATAAAATTAATAGATATGTCCCTACGTTACTCTTGAGTAATGAAAAACATCAAGATTTTTGAACACTATAAACTAATAGTTTTTTTCTTCATGGAAGAGACATTGATGGATGGCATTACTATGCATATTTAGAGCAATTTCTGCACTGTGGAAAAAAAATATGTTTCTTCTCTGGTTAACTATTTCCTTTTCTCATTAGAATACTAACATAAGTGTGTCCCTTGTGTGTTCTTTCTCTTTGCAGTGTTCAATCTAGGTCACACTTTCTGTACCGCAGATAAGGCTAGAATTAGTGATGGGCTAAAATACCTACAAATAATTTTAATACTTATTGAGTTTAATGCTATGAATATCCTGGAAGGATTTACATTTGGACTACGATTTCAGTCTCAGTTCTACAGCACATTAACTTGTTTGCAATGTTTAGTACTTTAATGAAATATTTCTATCCTGGACTTGCAACACTCCATTAGATAATGTTTACATTTATGAATGATCATGAGCTGTTGTGTGTGTTTGTTTGGGTTTTTTAATTATTCCCAATCCCAAGCAACAAAAAGAATGGATAAATTTGTGTGCAGGTTATTTAAAAGGTCACAAAGAAACAAAATATGAGGAATCTTTCATTTAACTTTCCCTTTGTTTCCTTATCATTAAAAAGCTGATATGTATTTCCAAATTCAGAGCCTTCATAAACCATCTTTGACTGCCTACATTATACACAGATAAAACTAACAAACAAACTATGCTATGGGGAAATATCTCTTTGCAAGGTCCTGATATCAAACTAAAAAGTGTGAGTTAACAAAAAAATCCAATGATTGCATTGAACAATTAGTAAATTTAGGGCAGACTTCCACAGCAGTACTCAATTCACAATTATTTCAGTGAAGGGATGGGGAAGAGAAAAGCACTATGTACAAACTCCATATAGCTCCATAGAGAGAATTGTGAGCTTTGCTATTTTAAACATCTAGGTCTAGCATCCATCAGGAAAGGCAGAATGAAGCGGTTGCTTAGCTTGAGGAAGAGACAGAGGGAAGATATTAAAAAATACATTCAAAACTGATTAAGAAAAATAATAGTTGTGCTCATAAATGAATAGAAAAAAGAAGTAATAGTCTTAAACTGCAGTTAGGCAGAAAGAATATAAGAGCTTCCTAACAGTAATGATTGTAAGGCATTGGTCAAATACGGTTTTTAAGATTAAGCCATGATGCTTCTGATCATCAGTATGACAACAGGTACAGTTGAGGTTGTCTTAAAACAGGTTTGTGATCTAGAGTTCTCTTGAAGTTTCTTGTAGCAGTTGTAGTTGAGCCACTACTGAAACATCGAAATAAAAACCATGACCACGAAGAACTTAGCTAACTTGGATGACAGGAGATGTTACCTCTCTTAACACCACAGGGAGTTTTAGGCTGGAAGGGACCTCTGGAGGTCATCTAGTATAACATTCTGTTGAAAGGAGGACCTTAGGTAAGGTTACCCAGGCATCTGTCAAGCCAAGTCTTGAATATTTCTAGCAGGAGAGATTGCATCACTCCTTTCTCTGGGCTACCCATCCTAACATTTAATTGTGCTGATGGTGAAGATCGTTTCCTCTTATATGCAAACAGCTTTCCTCCTGAATCAACTTGTGCTCATTGCCTCTTGTACTGCTACTGTCTGTTCTTTTGGAAAGGGAATCTCATTTTTTTTCTACAACATCTTTTCACATTTTGGAAGTCGAATACTAAGATTGCTGCTGTTGTCTAAGTCTGTATTTCTATTAAAGAGGCAAAAACAACCAACACTTTGACATGTATCTGACTTTCCCCTGAGATCTCTTGCTAGTTTAATCTTATTCTCAAAACAAAATAAAACAAACAAGCAAAAAAGTAACCCAGAAAAGCAAAATCACTTTGCAGCATATGGGGCATATTTCTGCCAGTTGCTATCTTCCCCAAAGGCCAGGAGACTTATCTGTAAAACTGGGAAATCTGTTTTCAAGTTTCTCAGTGTGAGCAGAGTCTTGATTTGAGACTTCTCAACAGAAGTCTCTCAGTAAGTCTCTGACTTACTGAATATCATTTTTGTTAAGAACTTGCTAGGATGTTACTCTTACTAATGAGAGAGAGTTATTATTGCCTACAGTCAGGACTCCAAGCCAGCTTTTACAGCAACGTGGCAGTAAGTTTCTAAGAGATTCAACCACTCTTGATAATTAAATATGAGTTTTCAAACGTGGCACTTTTGTATTAGAAGGATAGTATTGTGCTTTGATACTCATTCTTGCTATGTTCTATATTTGCTTTTAGAAATAAAAGAAAACAGGTGAGCAGAGAAAGAAATCTTTAAACCTAATTACTATTCACATATCAAATGGAATATAGTAGGGTTATCCTAAAGTAACTTTAAGGTTTCTTAAAGGAGTATTGTAGTTGTAATCTAGTTTACCAATAGCATGGTCATCATTTCAGTTGTATAACTTGCATCTTAAACCATTATGAGAGGGACTAATTTAAAGTTTTTGGGGGTAGAATTCACTTATGTCATGGGTTTCATAAGAATTAAAAAAAAAAAAGAAAAAACAACAAACATAAAAGGCAGTGTTTATCACATCATTTAAAACACCCAAAACTATTCTGTTGATCCTAATATTTCTTGCTTTAATATACCCCTTCAGTAGTTAACAACTGAGTTTCTCTCAGCTCTAATTTTACCATATAATGTTGATATATAAACTGATTCTACAAAATTAATATGTTTAAGAATAATTCCTTGTCTTCGGTATTGAGGAATCAGTGAAAACAAGTGATCTGAAGTCTGTTTTAATAAACTGTTGTAATTATTTTCAACTTCTTGAAGGCTATTCTAAACTGCAGTTAAACATCAGGAACTAGCTAAAATCTATTCTGTAGCTGGAAAGCTGATCTTCCCTCCATCTCACTTTAACTCTACCTGAACTGCCACAACCCTTGACATTTCAGATGCATTGAATATTTTATCATTCCATTTCTATGGATATGTTTTGTTTAGACATAATCCAAAGTAGCAGATCCAGAAATAGAAGAGTTTTATTTTAAAGTTGACTTGCTGTGTCACACCTCATTTGTCATGCCATTCTGTATCTTGTAAACAACCAAATACAATGATATGCTCCATAAAATATGAGTTATGCTTCCAAGACTCTGTACAGATTGTTTCCATTCCTAGTGGCAATATATGTGCATGTATTTCTTTATGTTCAGTTGCTGGATCTTAGTTTGTAATTTCTGGCAATACATAGATGGTGAATGGCAATTAATATTTGACATACCTTTTGCATCTTGTAGAAGTATATAGTGACTTGTCAGTCTAAGCTCTTGGATTTTATTGCTTTGTTAACTGGTTGGTTTCTTTGTTTGGGGGTTTTTCATGACTAAATTGGAGGTAAATTAAAAACTACCATGGTTTTCAGAAGGTGAGTATTTAGCATTTCTAAGACACAAGTTATTTGTGTCACAAACACTACTCAAATTTGCTACTTATGATAATCTGAGGTACTTATATATGATATACAACTTTGGCAGGAAAGCCATCATGCAGCACACTGCTCAGTCAAAAAACAAACAAACAAACAAAAAAACCCAAAAAACAACAAAAAAAAAACTTTGCAAATAACCAGGTGGTCTACAACACAAATCCTTCTGTTCATGCAGTCTACTTTCTGTTGCATCAGAAATTACTATAATATCATGGTTTCATAAATGCTGTCAGCTGCTTACTTTTTATGCTGACAGTACGCAGAATGGGAGCCTAAGGAAGGATAGTATTATTTTGAATAAGAAAAAGTACTTTCTTAGGAACCAAAACAGACAAAACAAGTAAACACTCTCAACGTAATTCAAAGTTCATTGACATCAATGAATTTATTTCCCTTGACTTCTGCAGGTTCTGAATGAAGTCCTAAGGGAACAGGGTGATAAATGTATTGGCATTAATGCTAATCTTACCTAAATACTATAGATTACATTATTCAACTGACATTCAAACCATAATTACTTAAAACTGCTTCACATATTTGCTGTCATTTTCATAGATGTTTCTTTCACCTAGAAAACAAACAAACCCTCAGTGTTCTGTTTGTTTTAGTATGCAAGAGATCTGAGTGCTTAAGAAGTGTATTTACTTTCATTGTAGCCTGTAAAGATGCTATTTGTGTGTAAACTCAGTGAGAGGTATGATAAAGCCAACTTCAGTTCTCAGATGATAAGAAAATATAATTCCTAAATCCATTTCATAAGCTAATTTAAAAAGCTGAGAAAGAAGGAAGGTGACAATACTAGATCGCAGATTCCCAGAGGCAAACTAATATATGGACTGAGCAAAGCCATGGGGAAGATAATTCCAATCAGACAGTTATAATGAGATAAGCCAGATGGATATGATCAAAAACAGTCTTAGCTTTAGGAAATTAAAAAGAAAAAAAGCAGAAAATTAGGAAGGTGTTAGAAACATATGATTTAAAGTCTGTATCATGAAAAAAAAGAAAAGCTAGAAATAAAAGAGGCAACATTTTGGGGGTTAAAGAAAAGCAGTGTTGCTTGCACCTTTATTTCAGCATTCTATTTGACTCCTGAAACAGTTGTTTTTGTTGTTTGTTTTTGTTTGTTTGTTTGTTTAAAACTGCTTGTGTTTTTTTTTAATTATTTTTCTTTTTAAAGGCAGTTACAGCTGACTTACAAAAATACAGTTCTCAATCACTCCAGGTTGCTAAGGGTTCAGTGTGCATTTTTAGTTGACTCTTTCTGAGCTGTGCATATAACAATTTGGTTCTGTGATGAAAAACAGATATTTTTTAAGGGCAGATGGAAAGGGAGGGAGAAGAGATAATGGAATCTCTTTCTCCTCCACAAACAGAAAACGCAAATAAATAAAAAATAACATTTTTTCTGTTTGAGAATTTGCTACTCATAATGGATGTTTTGTATGGATAAGAGACATTGCAGTTCTGATTATGCATTTCTTGAGGTGAACAACAGGTTGAAGACCCTACTTAGCATTTCTGAGTATACCTTATTCAAGGAAAATTACAAACTTGTAAAGGGGGATTCCTTGTAGCTGCAATGTGCTTTCCTTATTTCAAAACGTAACTCTGAAACCAAGACATAAATATGTGTAACAAGAAAACTTCTTGCTCATAACACTTGTGTTTGTTCCCTAGCATTTCTGACTATGGAGCTTAAGTAAAGCAGTCTGGATAAAGTTAAGACTTCAGAAATTCTTTAAATAAACAAACAAATCTAAAGAGACATACATAGACCTGAGAGGTCTGATTTCTGCAAGGCCATATCCTAATATCAACACTTCATCTAACCTCACCACCCTTCCCTTGGGTATCAGGGCCATCTTAAGGTACTGAGGTGTCTCTCAGCCAGCTGCAGGAGTTCAGACACTAGAACTGGGGACTGGGTTGGGGAGCAATTAAATAGTCTGGACATCTATAAATCCATGGGTCCAGATGGGATGCATCGACGGGTGCTGAGGGAGCTGGCTGAAGTCATTGCTAGACCACTCTCCATCATCTTTGCCAAGTCTTGGGAAACGGGGGAGGTGCCCGAAGATTGGAGGAAAGCAAATGTCACTCCAGTCTTCAAAAAGGGCAAGAAGGAGGACCCGGGTAATTATAGACCGGTCAGCCTCACCTCTGTCCCTGGGAAAGTAATGGAACAGCTTATCCTTGGTGCCATCTCAAGGCATATCAAGGACAAGAGGGTTATTAGGGGCAGTCAGCATGGCTTTACCAAGAGTAAGTCATGCTTGACCAACCTCATAGCCTTTTATGAGAATATAACAAGGTGGATGGATGATGGCAGAGTGGTGGATGTGGTCTACCTTGACTTCAGTAAAGCCTTTGACACAGTCTCCCACAGCATCCTCACAGCTAAGTTGAGGAGGTGTGGTCTAGACAATAGAGTAGTGAGGTGGGTTGCAAATTGGCTTAAAGAGAGAAGCCAGAGAGTGGTAGTCAATGGTGCGGAGTCTAGTTGGAGGCCAGTATCTAGTGGAGTGCCTCAGGGGAGTGCCTCTTTTTTTTTTTTTTTTTTCTGTTTTCTTTTTTCTATTTTCTTTTTTTTTCCTTTTTTTTTTTTCTTTTTCTTTCTCTTTTTTTTTTTTCTTTTTTCCTTTTTCTCTTTTTGTTTTCTTCTTTTTTTTTTTTTGTTTTCTTTTCTTTTTTTTTTCTTTTTTTGTGGTTACAGGGTTTTATAGAAATTCTGAAAAGGAAAATACTGTGTAAACTTCTGACATACCAGAAATGTATGACTAAATCATGTAAAGAATAGTCAGAGATAATATTAGCAAGTAATCATTTACTTATACATAATCATGAAGAATGAAATAATGTCTGAAAAGTATGAAGCAATTTGTACCTTTTTATACCAGAAACTTAACCTAGAATTTCACATCTGTTTCACCGCATTTATCTAGGAATTAAATTTGTCACCCTTGACTCCAGATTAATCTGTTTTACTGATTCTCTTTTAGAAGTCTTTTAGGAAAATCCTGCTTTATTTTTAGATGTAAAACTACTAGTAATACAATAAACACAGTTACAGCTTAAGGCTTTTTTTCTTTAACTCTGTCAAATGAGAGTTCTAAAATTTATATTCATGTAAGAGATTGAGTTGAAAATCTCTTTTTGGCCTCTTTTTGACAGATTTTTTTTCAAGTAGAGATTCAACACTAATGCAAAGTATTAATGCCGACTTCATATGCTTACAACAACAGATCGACACCTCTGAGTGTCACACATTCCGAACAGCTGGGAATTTATTCTACTTTGACATTGTTAGTGTTGCTATTAAGGTAGAGAAGGTGAGTTTGGAAGTTTGAGACTCTGTTACATTTTGAAATGGAATGGAAAAGCTTGTGATATCTTGGTGTACAATATTATTGAAACAGTTTATCACAAAAGAGTAGCAAAAAGTATGTGGACTTTTTTCTTGAAGTTGTTTTCATTATTCTTAGGCTTGAGTTTGTGAGAGCTTGAGGCTGCCATCACCAAGCTAAATGTTTCTAGTTTGTTCTAAACTGTAGGTCCTGAAGTTACAGTATGACTCTTTCAGTAGTTGTCTGTCAGGATATCTGTTTCCATTTAAATGGACTATAACCCTGCATCATACATTCCATGATAAGGGGAATGGATAATAGGAGTAGTCATAAGGCAGTGAGGGAGAAGTGCATCAAGGAGAAAACAGATCCCTAATGGCAGCTTCAGAAGTACAGCTTCATGTCTCTGCTAAGTTCAAACAGAAACTTTTGTGAAAGAAAAAGAAAAGCAGAAACATCCACACAAAAGTGTGACAGTTTGTACATTCAACACCCTGCAGAGATAGAGAGATTTTTTTTTTTTCAGCTGTCAGTGCAATTGCCAAAAATGTATTTGTGATGATTAATAGGATAACCTTGAAAATTCAGTTTTGCAGCAGTAATGCTAAGAAAAAATACACAGAAATGTGAAATACCAGAATATTTAGAGGTAAAATCAGTTTTTAAAAATACTAGGGAAAAGGTGAGAGTATTTAATAGTTAAAAAGAGAATTTAAGTGAGAAATAGAATGGCAACAATTCTTTGGCTAAGCAACATCTGTTTTACTTGAAGATAGTAAAGAAATATTCATGCTTGATAAGCAGGTCAGAGCTACTTTGTATCCCAGCAGCATTATATGGACTACTAAGACTTTTAAAAATCAAAGGCTGGAGATTAGATTCAAGTGGACAAAGAACTAACTCCTTCCACTTGTTTGGTTTTTAAGATAGTTTAAGACATATTTTGGAGTTGGGGAACTGTTTAAACTGCTTCTTTACTCTGTGCTTACCAGACTTAGACTCCAACACCCACATCCCCTTCTACACTGAGTTTATTCTGTTGTATAAGCCATGTCCTGTTTCCCCCCAGTGCTGTATCAGTATTGCTCTATCACCAGCATCAACTGGCATAAACTGTAGTGTGAGCCCTGATACAAAGCAGGGTCAGTCCAGATGGAAACCTTGGAGACAAATGACCAAGAGCAAGACTGCATAGCATGTGTGCAGCTATATTTTTAAAAATTATTTTTCATAACCTTTTATTTTCAACACTTTAGACAAATTTTCATGTGAATCTGAATGTTAATTTTCTGTTCCATGTTTAAAGTTCCAAAATGTAAGGCCCTCTTCGTTAAAAGAGGCAACTTTTCAATAGTGTGTTTGAGTTTCTTAACATGAACAAAAATGTGTATGTTTTGCACCAATCTTGTTTGTTGAGAAATTACATTAAGTTGTGGTCTTACTGTGCTGTGTTTTCTGGGTACTTAAGTAAAGAAAAAGTTAACATCTTTTCCTGTAAGGCAACACATATAGAAGATTTTTTTATATTTCTGAATTCTTAGATTAGCCAAATTGATGCACCTAACACTTTAAGACAAAATTTAATGTGAACACAAAATTATACAACCATTCACATTAATTAAAGGAAGTTAATTTTTACTGCATTTTTCAATAATACTAAAAATCATTTCAAAGTGACAGAAGCTGTGTGCATGTAGTAAATGTTTACACTGGCTCTGTAGAGCCAGAAGAAACGTAGAAAGAGGCAAAGCAACAGAGCTATTAGCAAAGCACATTTGTGTGTATGTGTAATGTTTGATCTAAATTATTCATGTAAAGGCTAATCTTCGTTTTCAGTGTAATTTCAAACACATATTATAATTGCCTTGGATATGTGATTAAAGCCAGCCATTGAAAGTTACACTATAAAAAAATAATGAAATCATAGAACAATCCATTAAATTTCACCCATTTTGCTGACTGTGTAGACACTGTATTTTTCAGAATAGAAGTAAAACACAATGCATTATCTGCTGTAGATAAAACTACAAAAATAGAAAGTGTGAGGTAAACTTCCTGACAATAAGGCCAGACAGGAAAAATGGATCCTCTCTGAGAAATACTGCAGAAGTTAGCAAGCTGTCTGTCAAATGTTGGTTGCATATTCGGTGCTCATTGCCAAAAGAAAAGCTTAAGCAAAGGACAGAAGCATTTCTCACTATTTAGTGTGCAAACAAAAGGAACAAACAAGCTATTCAGCATATGCATAAAATATTGTGCAGAGACATTTGGATTGTATTTGGATATGTAATTGAATAAGGATTTCAAATATAGACAAAGATTTTGTTTTATTGCTCGTTATACTGAAGTGGATATGGCCAAACTATTCACCGAAACAACTTCCATGACACTTTAATTCCTTTTACTTTTCTATAAGGAGTATATATATTTTAATTAAATTCTCTATCAAATGAAATAGCAAGAATATGGTGAACAAATACTATGTCCTGAGTAGTTTATTAGAGATGTTTTATTTTGAGTGTCTGAAATGCTTGTTTTTTATTTGAAAAGTATTGTATGCTACCTGGCTTACTAAATATGAAGTATCTCTTTTTTTTTTTTCTTTGTATGATGCAATAATGACTGATGAGGGGGTCTCAATACATTATTTTGGTTTAGTCATGGACAATGTGAAATACATTGTGTTGTGAGAAGCATTTAACTTAAAATGTCAACCTTTCTACTTTTGGGGATTAATCTCAAGCAAGATGTGAGAACCAACAAGGTTATATTGCAAATGACATCAAAAACAGACAATAGAAGCAAATCCATTTGACTTTGAACTGCAGAAGGTCAAAAAAAGCTGTGTGTGATCACTTTCTGTGTTTCAGTCTGTTGGGTATTGACAGAGATCATGGCTGAAAGCATTGTGGTGAAACTAGTTCAGCCAGGAGATGACACATTCAGAGCAGGGGGAACTGTGATCTACACATCAACAACGAGCTAACGAGCCACAGATCAGGCCGGCTGACTGACCAGAGATAGAGGATGTGCTGGAGGACACATAGCCCCATCTCCTGATATGCCCAGCTAGGCAAGCAAAGGAGAAAAGTTGAGACCCTTTAACGTGGCCCAGGACTTGTCGAGACTTGTTGATCTTTTGCAATCATCCCTTCCCCCTGGATTTTCTGCATGACACAAAAGGGCAAAGCGGAGACCCCTCAACATGGCTCAGGACTTGTCCAGACTTGTTCCTCTTTCACAATCACCACTTTCCCCCCCCAGACTTTCCTCTACTCTGGGAGCTATAAAAAGCTCACCTAAAGCAGCACAGGGAGGGAAAACCAGCTCGGCCTCACCAAAGGAATACCAGCCTACCAGTCTCACCAGGGGGGCCTACCAGTCTCATCCAAGGGAATACCAGGTCGGCCTCACCAAGGGAATACCAGCCTACCAGCCTCACCAAGGGAATCCAGCACCCTGAGGACCCTCACTCTGAACCAGACATCAGAAGACGCTGTGCTCCTGACCCCAGCATCCTTCACTGTGGAACACGAAGGCCACACATCATCATACAAGTCCTGTCATCCACACTGTGGGGCTGTAAGAGACTGGATTCCTCACTCTTTCCTTTCTTCCTTTCTCTATGCTCTTTCCTTCTCTCCTTTTTTCATACCCCCATTTATATTGTCTCTCCTTCTGTATATATATTACTCTCTTTCTCTCTCTCTTATACCTAAGTTTTCCTTCCCTCTCTACCACTCTCTTTCTCCCTTTCCCTTTTGAACATATAAGGACAACACCATCTTTAAGCTCTGCTGTTGATTTCTGGTTAAATTTCATATTATAGCTACTGTTGGTTGCCAATATATCACTCATAGTAGGACTTCCACTGTTAATGTGTTGATAAGTTCTGTTATACTTTTGCCAACTCACTGTTTGCTGTAACCAATATTCTAACAAGTACTTTTAGTAAAACTCACAATTGAATTGGACCCCGGAGGTGATTGTCTGTCATTCACTTCACATGACTGCACAGAATTAACCCAGAGTTAACTCACACCTGGTCTCATCTGTTGAGTCAGGGCGCGTGTCACGTCTAGAGTTAACTCATCCCTCATCCCATCTGTTGGGACGGGACACAGTGTGAGCGTTTTTTAGATGCAACAGCATTGATTATTGCAAATCTAGTGTATGTAGGCTTAGGTCAATAATTTGCCATAGGAGTGTATTTAATATAATATTTCCTGTCTTCTCTTGATAAGAAAGATCATTCTATTCATTGGTATGCTTATCCGTTATATTAGAAAATTCAGATTTTGCCTCCTGTCAGAAAGAAGAAATACTAGTTTGGAAATTCAATCCATTTTATCTCCATTCTCTCAAGAAATGATATCATTTCACAGAAGAAGATTGCTCAAACTTTCAATGGCCTATGGAAAGTCCAATAAACCAATTGCACTGAAGTATCACACACTTTAGACTTTGGATTGTATGCAGAAGCTGCCCGCAACAATGTCCCAAATGTAGAAAACTGTTTGATACACTGCCATCAGCTGTTAAGTAAAGAGGTGCAGTACCTTTGGAAGCTGTACAAAAGGACAGTGATACTGATGCTTTGTTAAGATTTTTCAGTGAGATGCTGTGCAGTTGCAGTGTTTTTGTTATGTAAGAATTTTAGCTAACATGACACCAGCGGCTCTCGTCATAAACTGGAATTCACTGAGTTCATCCACGTCTCTGACAGCAACCTACTCTGCTGATCTGCTAGAGGTCACTTAGACCAGCTGGGTCCCTCCTCTTTGTTTACCTTTTTATACTATAGACTTTTATCTTTATGCTTGTTTGTATAGTTCCTAAGATACTAGGATCTTGATCTTTATAGGGCTTCTTATACAGTATTGTAAAGAGCTTTTAGTGACTGACAGCACACTAAAATATTGATCTACCTTGCAAATATGTCCTAAAAATTCACTGACCAAGCATACATTTATCTGCCAGACACTGAAGTGAGGGAAAAAAGCATATGTTACCTGGAGTATAATTTTAATGACTGAGTATAATTTTTTAAGGCTAGCATAAAATTTCTCTATTTGATCATGGTAATTAACATTACACATTATTTGGTAAGTTAAACAGCTTTTGTCTTGTAGCATTCACAGGAATCGAATACTGTATTTAATTTTAAGACACTCAGGCTCTAGACTTCCGGTGGTATTTTATGCCACTGAGGAGAGGAGGAAAAGCAAAAATAAAATGACAGAATTGTAAGTTGTTTATTAACAACTGCATATGGAAAATTTGTCCTTTCTCACAAAATGCTCGAGGAAATCTAAAAATTTTATGGAAATGAAATAGTCAGTGCTTTCATTTACATCCACTGCTAACACATGCATTTGCTAGTTCAGGAAATAAGCTAAGTTTATGTAGTCCTGTCTAAAATATTGCCTGTTTTTATGTACCCAGGGAGAAAGGAGCAAAGAAACAATGACATAGTTATTTTAGTCACCAGAATGTTGTCCCTTCAGTTTGAACCTACAAAAACTGCCTTTTCTGTTCTTAAACTCCAATTGACATTTACAAACTTGCTTCAATAATGCACGGTATGGATATAACTCTCTTCTTTCAGTGAACACATCTGTTATGTCTATGGAACTGTATAATCTCAGTGTTAAGAGATTTTGTTTTAGCTTTTACCTAGCAACCCACAATAAATGTGTTTCTCAGGGTTCACTCTTTCTTTCACCCCCAAGTCTTCCAGATTTCTGCACTAAGGGACCTTTTGGAGCATGACTAACATATAAATTAGTTCTTCTGTATTTTAAATGAAATGGACATTTTTAAACAGATATATCAGTCAGGTACATTTGAAATTGTGACTTGGAAAGTTTTCATACTGAGTGCTGTCTTAAAAATATTAAGTTAAGAAGGTTATATCCACTTCTTGGCAAATGATGTTATTATAATATACAAGAGTTACGAGTGCCTAGTTGGGAGATAAAACATAGCACATTACAACATAAAAGGTAGAAATCCCTTCATTGGAAGTAAAGGACTAAAAACAGAGGGCATTCATAAAATATTTACATTTGAAATGGCACATTTTCATAAATGTTCTGTCAAGAAGCATCATCCTTCTCAGTCCTGAGGTTTAGGATCTTTAACATCTACCTGTGTCCTAGATGTTGCCGTTAGGAGATTAGGGAGTGTGAAGGAGGCCATTATGAATGTGCGTTTCACCAAGATTGCTCTCCTTATTACTTACAATGAAGCTGGTGAGGGGCCTGGAGCAAAAGTCTTATGAGGAGCGGTTGAGGGAACTGGGGCTGTTTAGCTTGGAGATAAGGAGGCTGAGGTGAGACCTTATTGCTGTCTACAACTACCTGAAAGGAGATTGTAGCATGGAGGGTGTTGGTCTTTTCTCCCAAGCAGCAAGTGATAGGAGAAGAGGAAATGGCCTCAGGTTGCGCCAGGAAAGGTTCAGATGGGATATTAGAAAAAAAAAAAAATCTTTATGGAAAGGGTTGTGAAGCACTGGAACAGGCTGCCCAGAGAAGTGGTGGAGTCACCATCCCTGGAGGTGTTTAAAAAGCACATAGATGAGGTTCATAGGGACATGGGTTAGTGCCAGAGTTAGGTTATGGTTGGTCTTGATGATCTTGAGGGTCCCTTCAACTGAAATGATTCTATGACTTAGTTTAAGTCTCACTTATCTGAGTAGTGCCTTTGTTTAGGCTTCAACTTCTGACAAAAGCAATTAATGATGGTGCCAGTTACTTTCCAAGGAAGTTTTTCTTTGATCTGTGAAATTTGGGAAAACGTTGCTGCACCACATCAGTCATGTAATTTACTTTCTGATGTCTTCTGCTGCTTTGTATTTGTGTCTCAGAGGTGCCTGTCAAAAAGTAAGACACTTGATTATCTAGTGTGAGATACCAGTTATATCAGAGCAATCACAAAATTAGCATTGTTTTCTTTGCTTCTGCCTTGCCTAGTCATCCTGTTCCATCCTTGGGTCCATCTTTCAACTAAATGGTGCAGAAGGGTAGCCGAGGAGAAGAACTTGTAACAAACTAAGGAGCTTAATAAAAGCATGCAGGAAAAGAGAAGAGTTGCATTCAAAGGGAAATAGCAAAGGATTTTGGCTACGATTTGTAGCAGCAAGATAAACTTAGGTTTCTGACCTCATATTATCTTATTTCTTGAATCCCATCTCTTACACAGGAGTGATGAAGGTTGATGTGCACTCAGTTTCTGAGCAGCAGGCTTAAGTCTGAATGGTACATTTGGTATTGCTTCTTCTCAGTGAGGGTGACAGAACACTGGAACGGGCTGCCCAGGGAGGTTGTGGAGTCTCCTTCTCTGGAGACATTCAAAACCCGCCTGGATGCCTTCCTGTGTAATATCATCTATGTGTTCCTGCTCCGGTGGGGGATTGGACTAGATGATGTTTTGAGGTCTCTTCCAATCCCTAACATTCTGTTATTCTGTGATAGTAGAAAATGATTAGTGTAATTAAGTACAACTTCTAAAGTATTCCAAATACATCCCAACATGTAGTCATCTCTCTCTCATGCTTCTTTGTTATTAACAGAGATATTCCATGTTATCTAGATTTCATGTACCAAAACACACAGAGTTAAAACTAGGCTTTCAAACTGCTACTGGCCAAGATAGTTTTACATTCACTCTCACTGTGGCTTTTTTATACCCCACAGGGTTAAACTATGTGCCTTACTGACATTAGAACAGTGAAATGCATACCACATTTTGTCAAACATTGGCAACATTTAGTCAACAATTAACCGATATAGTTAAATATACCCACGCTGTTACAGGAAGCTTATAATGATAAATGTAATTCTAGTTGGTCATATTAATAAAAACTGTAGTATTCTTAACTTAGCCTATTAAAAATTGACACCATGCAGCTTTGCATTAATGAAAGTTTAATTTCTACAGTTAACAACATCAGAATGACTTACACAAAAAGATAAGGATATGAGTTGACAGATGGTCTAAATCTTATTGCTTAATGACTTAAGGCCTTATTCTGCTGGGATATGCACATTATGTGTGTATAATTTGAACACATATATGGTAGAACACCGCTGTATGGGTTACATAAACCCCAAATACTGTCTCAACAGAATTTATTCTTATTATCTGAAAACTCTGTTAGAATATGAAGGTGCAAGTTCAGCAGAGTAAAGAGAGCTTTTAGTGTCTATGTGGAACTTTTCCAGTGCTTGAAGTTGTACTTGTTTATCAGTTTGCTATTTAAAACTATCCCAAAGTGTCATACAAACCTGATATTACTCAGCCTTTTGATCTTCTGTTTGGAAACATCACCCAAATTAGTCAGCCTTCTGTGCCAAAATATTTGGTGATATTTTTCAGAAGCTATTTTAAAAGACAGGTATTTCCCTCATTTAAGAGAAGCTAACCTCATCAACAGAAAGTCAGTGAAGATTTATCTGTACTGTTCGGATTCCCAAATGTGTTGGACATCTTTGACTCTGCTCATGCCAATAGTATCTACCAGAGATAATGAGACAATCTATGGGAATAGATAAATAATGAAGATAATGCATACACCACGACTGCCCCAATATTATGCCAAATTGTTGATTTATGTACACCTGTTCAAACGATAATACTTATAGTATTATTTTTTTCCTGAAATTCAATTATCTCTTGAAACTCTGATCACAAATTGTGGTTGTTAAGAAGGTGGCAGAAATGTATTTTATAAGTCAGGTCATGGAAAAATATAAATAAAACACAGAGCCCTTATTTACAAATACCAATGATCTAAAATAAGCACAGATGAAATTTGTTTAATAATGCTTACTCAAGCCTTATCTTTGGTATATCAGGTACTGGCACTGCTCTATGAACTCATTACATGTTCTCAAAACAACAACTTGAAATATCTTCTTGGAGCTTGTAGAAAGCTTGTCTTGATACAAACCATCTCAATGATGCTGTTTTACTACAGCTGTTATGCAGCTTGGTGGGTGTCCTGGTTTTGTTAAAAACAAGTTAGTGAATTTAGTGAATTTGCCTGTCAGCTAAAGCCTTCATATTAGCTGCATTTTCCTGGAGAACCAGATACATGTTTTGGTAAACGTAACGATGGAATGCACATCTCGTGAGAGGGGCAACGAGAAAACAGGTGACCAAGAAACTGACCAGCTGAGTATAACATCCCATTAATGTGAATATTTCATATAAAAGTGGGAGATCACGAGGATCTCGTCCCTTTTCCTTTTTGCTTATGGCCGACATTAGGAGAGGACCTTGCTAGTCGTCCCTGTGAACTGAGGCCTAGAGAGAGACTGAATCCAGGTCCAGTTGGCTGCAGAGTCCAACCCAAGACTTTGGGTGCTGGCTCTGCAGTTGCTGGGACTTTCAAGATTGGTTTTGTATATTTTGTTTTATTTTCTCTATTCTTATCAGTTGCATTAGTAAAACATTTTTAATTTTTCCAACTCTCTTCTCTCTGTCCTTCTTTCCCTCCTGATCACCTGTCCTTAGTAGGAAGCGGGGAGAGGGAGGCACTGGAGGGAGAAGGCTGGGGAGAGGAGGTTAACAATACATCTGCCACAGTTTTATTGTCACCCCGCAATCAAAATCCTCGACAGATAATTGGCGCCCAACGTGAGGCAGAGAAAGGGTTAAAATTTGGCACTAAAAAGAGGTAAATTTTGAGATTTTTTGGCTCTTCTACTGCTCTGACATATCTTTCAATTTTCTTGGCACAGTGCCAACTCATAGAGTTGTGATACTTGCGGGTCTGTTTGCTTCGGACATTATTTAGTGGTATTAAGGTAAAGTGAATTACATTAATTTAAAGATGTTGTGGCATAAGTTGTATCAGTTATTTTCTACATTGTGTTCAGTGATCCCATACCTGTGCTAGGTATTCTTTCTGAATAGGACTATTCATTATATAACAACAAGAAACTGGATGATGGTTATGATGATACTGTGTGGTTTGGCACTGGTTTACTTCATTATACTGCAGCTGCTAATGAATTTCTACTCATTTCTGCTTTCCCTTGAAAAACCTCCGGGAGAGATAAAAGACCAATACAGCTATGTATTTGCTAATTGGTTGGACGAATCTTTAGAATGGCTGGCTAACAATACTTTTGCTTTTTCACTAGGACAGTTTGCAAATGTTTTTGAGAGCTTTAAATATCCTTGGAGCTTTGATAGAACTATGATGGTGCTATTTGTTTTGCTGAATGTGTGTGAGTTTGTGTTACTGTTACGAGAAATGAGGTTCAATAGGAGGTTTGTGTGTCTTTTTAGTCCTGAGATTTGCAGTGCGTCTTTGGAAGTTTTAGCAAAAAGCACTCCTAGCTGCCCAAGAAAAAGCAAAACAGCGAAAGCTGCTGCCACTGCCCCCCAAGTCGTGTCTTCACAGGCTGAAGCTACAGCTCCTATGCAAAGCTCCTCTGCCAAGGTCGCTGCAGATAATGTTACTTCTCCAGCCCCAAAGGCTAACAAGGCAGCCCCTCCTTCTTCACACACTGGGCACTGTTGTTGTTGTAACCATAACAACCACTGTGACTATGCCAGTGACAGTAACAGTCATTTAGATTCTGGAAATGAATCAAATGATGTTGAGCCCATATCAGCATCAGTTGCCAGTTGTAAGAAAGTCACTAGAAAGACTATTCATGCAGCAGGTGATGGCACAGGGGCCACAGGGCCAACATCTACCCAAGGGGCATCGTCAGTGCAGGGAGGAGATGAAGTGACCACCACTCGGTCCTTTTCTCCAGGTGAGCTGAGAGATCTGCGAAAAGACTTCAGTCATCATGAAGGTGAAGACTGTTGCAACCTGGCTGCTCCGTTGCTGGGACAATGGGGCAGAAACAATTGAATTGGAAGGTGGTGAAGCCAGGCAGCTGGGATCTCTGTCAAAAGATTCCACCATTGGAATTTTTCAAGAGACCCTAACGCCACTACCCTCTGGACCCGACTCCTGGCAGGTATGAAAGTAAGATTTCCCTACAAGGAAGATTGTATATGCACACTATGGAAATGGAATACTATGGAGAGAAGTATCTAGTTTCTGAGAGAATTAGCTGTGTGAGAGGTCATCTATTTTGGACCAAACAGCCAAGAAGTGATGGACCCAGATAGAATCAATTGTACACAACCTCTGTGGTGCAGATTTGTACAAAGTGCACCACCTGCATATGCTAAGTCATTGGCAGGAATGATCTGTCTGGTCAGCTGGAGGTGTACAAAATAGTACTGAAGTGATTGAGCAGCTCCGGGACTTTGAGGACAGCCTTGCTGGTTCTCTGCGGGCTTGTGTCTCTGCTGTGGAGAAACTGTGTGAAAAATCTGATGACCGATTTGAAAAGCTGTTGCAAGAAATCAGAGAAGAACTCAGAGAAGACATGTACCATTCATGACCTGTGCGAACCTATGTTTCAGCTATTAGGAGAAGGCGTTTCCAGTCTCAAGAGAGAGGACAGAGGCAGTCCACAAAAAGAGGTTCATTGTGGTTCTTCCTAAGTGAGCAGGGAGAAAACATGAATAGATGACATGGAAGACCTGCCTCAGAACTTCAAGAATGAGTACATGAGATAAAAGGAAAAACTCCTAGGAAAATGGCTACTCCAGTTTACAAAAGGGGCAGAAGAGATCCTGATGCTCTTGAAGGAACCTCTAATTCACACCCAGAGACTGTGCAAAACAGAAATTAGAGGTGCCCTGCCTCCAACCAGGTGGAGGAAAGGGATAACAGAGTTTATTGGACTGTACAAATACGATGGCCTGGTACAACACACCACCAGGAGTACAAAGCTTTAGTGGACACTGGTGCTCAGTGCACAATAATTCCTTCTAATTATAAAGGAACACAATCCATCAATATTGTTGGAGTGACTGGGGGAACCCAGGAACTGACTGTTGTAGAGGCTGAAATGAGCCTAACTGGAAAAAACTGGCAAAAGCATCCCATTGTGACTACTCCAGGTGCTCGGTGCATCCTTGGCATAGACTACCTCAGGAGAGGGTATTTTAAGGACCCAAAAGGGTATAGGTGGGAATTTGGTATAGCAGCTGTGGACACTGAGAAAAATTGAACAGCTGTCTGATTTGCCTGGTCTTTCAGATGACCCTTCTGTGGTAGGACTGCTGATGACTGACGATCAGCAGGTGCCAATTGCTACCACAACGGTGCATTACCAGCAATCTCACACCAATTGAGATTCTTTGATTCCTATCCCGAAGTCAGTCCGTCAATTGGAAAGCCAGGGTGTGATCAGTAAGACTCACTCACCTTTTAACACCCCAGTTTGGCCAGTGTGTAAGTCTAACGATGAGTGGAGACTAACTGTAGACTATCGTGGCCTGAATGAAGTCACTCCACCACTGAGTACTGCTGTGCCTGACATGCTAGAACTGCAATTTGAACTGGAGTCAAAGGCAGCTAACAGTGGTCAGTGGTATGCTACAACTGACATTGCAAATGCATTTTTTTCTATTCCTGTAGCAGCAGAGTGCAGGCCGCAGTTTGCTTTCACCTGCAGGGGCATCCAGTACATGTGGAATCACTTGCCCCAGGAGTGGAAACACAGTCCTACCATCTGCCATGGACTGATCCAGACCACACTGGAGCAAGGTAAAGCTCCAGAACACTTGCAATATATTGACGACATCATCATATGGGGCGACACAGCAAAAGAAGTCTTTGAGAAAGGTGAGAGAATAATTCAGATTCTTTTGGATGCTGATTTTGCCATAAAACGAAGTAAGGTTAAGGGACCTGCATGAGAGATACAGTTTTTAGGAATAAAATGGCAAGATGGATGTGAATGGATGTGGGCAAGTGACATGGAAGCTTTTTTTTTTTTTTTTTTTTTTAAAAAAAAAAAACATTTTTCTGTCAGGGATCTTCTTTCATGCCATCCCATTATGCCATGGCTAGAGTAGCCTCTCTTTCATAGTTAAATTCTGCTGGTGGAGTATAGCACCAAGTACACATAGCAAATCAAAAAATATGTCTGAAAAGCATGAACATATCTTGTGTAGCTCTGAAAGGTCAAAATCCCGGACTTGTCACTGTAGAAATGAATTGTTGGTTTTCTCTGGCTTCAGAACGCCTTCTCTCGTAGAACTGGAACAAGTTACGAGTGAATAAGAGTAGCATATATAGGCTCTCACATACAAAACCAAACAGAAAGAGCCAATGAGAAGGGCATAAACCAGTTTCTATTCCCCAGGCTTTTACTCTAATAGTAGATAAGAGTCTGCAAAATGTCAACATTTTTGCATACAGGCACCCAGTACAACGAACTCATTTTTCACATTCTTTTTTAGGTTACTTAATCATCACAACTTCAGAATTAAAAAGAAAAATAAGATAATGGCTGAAAACTGAATAACTATTCCTGTAGTTTTTAAGTACATAATTTGAATCATCAGCTCTAGACATTTAAACTGAGATGCATTAAATTGTTTAATGTGCAGAATGATAACCAAACATCTGACCACCTGGTTGATTAGCATTTAGAAAGAAATTGTACAGTTGAGAAATAAAAACCAATTACAGACCCTAAGAAAGACTATGAAAGTCACATATCTTGTAAATATGAATCTAAGTAACTTAATAAAATACATTTTTTGCCAGCTGTTTCCAGATTTGCTAAATCAAAGTAAAAGGTTTTTTAAAGCCATCTAGCAGATGGAAGGAAAATATTCACATTTCCTAAAGTGTTAATGAAATTTAGTTATAGCAAAATTGGAAGAAACAAAAAATAAATACACAGATTTTAATGGTTATGTGAAACCAACAGCTGTCACTGCTGTCACTGTAAGGTACTGAAATGTAAAAAATAAATTAAAAAAAAAAAAAAAAAAGAGAGAGAGAAAGCAAGTTACCTCTCCTTTTTTTGTTAATAAAAAAGTGGCAAGAGAAAAAATGAAAAATATGAACAATGTTGATTTTTTTTTTTCAGATCTGTGTTAATGAGTGCTATTTTATATTAGGCAATGGTTATAATGCAGTGCAACTAACTCATAAATACAGTACTATTGAGACTGGTAATGATTCAAATTATAGACATAAACCCATTCAAATTGATAGTTAGAGCATTGATAAAGAAGGTCAACAGCTTGAAACGTTTTCAGTGTTCATTTCAAAAGTTTTAGCACAAAGAGCTTTATTTCCCTACAGAGGCCTTCATGCAGTTCTTAGAAGTTATATGTGCTTACCTGTAGGATTCAGACAATGAGGCAAAGAGACAACACCACTTCCAAAGCATAGTAGCAGAACTTCAGTAGTAGTTGAGTTGCTTATAAAGGGGATTAATATTTGATTCCCCTCATTATCCACCTAAATAATTATCCTAAATATAAAATTGTTTTCGTGTTGTAGGCAGGAGAAAAGCAGAATAAAAACCCTTCTGCATAGGCATGAGGGCACACTAAATAGTCTCCACTTTGTGTTTCCTGTTAAAAAAAACAGCTGTAGCATAAAATTCTATTGAAATGAAGCCCATACATACTACAAGACAATAACAGCTATTTAAAATCGTTTTATTTAAGTAGTTTTAATAAACAAAAATTAGACACCTTCGAATATTTTATCATTTCAGCTTATTCACTTTGTTTGATCACAAGTGGTGTAATGCATGACAACAAATTTCTTGCCTCTGTTTTCCGATCCTTTGCTTTATAGGTCCTCTGCCTTCCTTTCTGACTTTCTACTTTAAAACATCTGAGCTTCAGATTATGCTGGTCCTTTTGACTTCTTATGCACATATTCCTTGTGATGTCACCCAATCTACCCAGCAAAGAGCAATTACTGTCTCCCAAGAAAACTCATCACTATCTTATCTGTATTTGTAAGAAAAAGTGAAAGGGTGAAATATAGGCAGACATGAAAAGAGTGTTTTAAAGCATTGATGAAAAATTAAAAAATTGTAGGTCTCTAATTACAATACACAGTCATCTAGCAAGTCTCCTCTGCACTTCGCTGTCATTGCATCTCATGTTAAATACTGACTATAAATTCTCTGAGTTGGGATATTGCTACCATAAAATTTGTAAGATACCTTAGATGTTTTTGAATCACAAAAAAAATTCTGTAATTGCACAAAACCAGCTGGAAAATCTTTCTTCTTTTTTTTTTTTTTTTCTTTTTTTTAATATAACATTATTTAGCATTCCTTTCTACTTTTACTGTGTAAAAATACATCACAGAAAAGTATTAATTATAACTAAAATTATAATATCAATCTTCAAAATGCATTGACTTGTTTCAATATTGCTGAAACTTTACATTTAAATGAAAAATATTTTAGTTTTACTTTATTGTTTTATTTTTTTCTCAATTCTGCAGTCTTGTAGCATAAATAAAATTCAACTGCAGTCTCTCTAATTTGTTGGCTTATGCATAGTAATATAATGCTACTGCAAATATTTAAATTTTGAGATTTATATTTGAAATCATGGTGAAGGAAGCTTTTGAAATAGTGGAATTTTCTTTACAAACTCTGATTTCTGGTATCTTTTGTTAATATGTTAACCTCTATTAAACTGTTCAAGGAAAGTTTAACATTATTTGAGAAGTATACATGGGGAATTTTCAGTAAAAGGTGTTATGTGATGGCAGATAAACTTGATTCTGATAAAACCATCTTCAGGGTAGTTTCTTAGATAAGAATCGTCGTATCAGTGTTGTCACTAGTATACTGGACAGTGTATTAATTTGAAATGTAGGTTCAATTTCTAGAAACTTGAACTCAGCCATCTGTCACTTCAAAGATGGGCTGTAAACACCAATGTGGAAGGTGTTGATATATATTTTTCTTTTCTGCTGAAAAAGCTTTGTAAGATGTTAGTTACATCACAAAAAGACAAGCAGGGTAGCTTTTTAAATCACACACACTTCTTTCAAATGGATATTAAAATACTTTTTACCCAGCTCAAGTTCTAAAGTACCTGTGATCTGTTATTATCATTATAAATTGTTATTTAAACTTGTATCATTATTTTTGTGTTAGTTTTGAATTTTGAGATATCATAAGGCTTATTATTCAACTTTTAAATTGTTATTTTAATTCATTAATGCTAAGAAAAAGTAGCAATGGCTTAGCATATAGACATAAAATAGTACTTAATTTATCTGAATATTGTATGTTTTACCCCATAAGTGTAGGGACGTTGGAGAATTCCCCTGATAGGCTTGCCAGCTACAATATCCCTGCAATAGAAGAGGTCCTGAACCATTACCAAAAAGTGTTATTATTCTTGTGTTTATATTGGTAGCCACAGACCTGAAAGACTCAGCACAACTTGCAATCCGTACTCAGCCCAATATCCACACACATTTTGAAAAAGGGGATATTTTATGACAGGAGTTGAAACAACTTTAGTGGAATCACTGATTCATGTTACCCAGGGAGAGTTTACCTTTATTATCAATTCAGATTTGAATGAAACATTCTATACTTGTATTTCTATTGACCTTTTTAATTTTATCTTACTAAGTATCTACAATCATGAGATAATAAAGGGTGTAATATCTTGTCCAGACTTCCTACTGTTCTACAATGATATTTGGAATACTTTCCTTTCAGTATACATGTAGAAATTGTTGGAATTCCTTCAGGCTTAGGATAGAGTTATGTAAAAATTTTATTGCTAACAACACTTTAACACCCTTATCCTCACCTGCCCCTCTCCCTTGCTTTATTAAAGAGAGTTTTTTTTAAACCAAAAATGTCAGCTTCACATTCAGGTTTTCCCTTCAGCTATGCTAGAATTCGATCACAACAAGTGTTAATCTAGTTGTGATGCAAACTAATGATAAAGTTAAGGACCTCCCAAGTCTTGCACTAAACATTGGTTCTGTGAAGGTATAATGCAAATATTAGCTTTTAAGAACATTTCTTTGATGATAAAGGCTTCAGAGTATGCTTTATAATCTAGATTCAGGAAAGTTAATGAAATCAGTTAATTACGATACATTTAGTGCCATAAAATGGCAGATATATACTAGGAACATAACAGATGTTACTCTGGGGCAAGATTACTGCATTTATGACTCTCACAAACCAATTTCTTGTTGACTGCATGTCAGTCAGCCAGGAAAGGGATTTCCTCCAGAGAAGGCCTTAGAGCTGGACACTGCCTATGGGAAGCAGTTGAGCTATTCGTTGATTACAACATTTTGCAGCTACTGACGTACTCAACTAAATTAAAACCCAAAAAAATATTTTGTAAAGTTTTAGACCTATATGGGTCAAGGAAGAAGTAAACAAACTCACTTATAAATATGCATAAGGTACTCTGTAATAAAATGTGTTATACATTTCCATATCAGAAGATGATGAATGAAGTATGTATGGACATGTGGTGGGTGGGATGGGAATTATTGTACCTAATGCTGTAGCTGTAGATCTAGCCTTAGTTTGAATGGACCTGGGAGCTAGTAGTTGTGTAGTCACTGTGCTATCACTTTACCAGTGCCTGTGTTTCCCTCAAAAAACAAACAAACAAACAAACAAACACAAAACAAACAAACAAACACAAAACAAACAAACAAACAAACAACCAAAACAAACAAACAAACAAACAAAACAACAACAAAAAAAGAAGTCCTGACAGGCCATTCATTCTGGACAGAAACAAACTACTTGCTTAACTGGCAAGTAAGTGTTTCTTGTATATTTTACTTTATTTTTCTGAAAAAGCTATGAAGATGTCATTTCTATTATTAGTATTGTATTAATTCTAGTTTTCCTTCAGTTTGGATGTCTGTACAGAATAGAGTGACTTGGATTTAACTTGTTTTGTGTGAAAGAAAACCCAAGAAGAGCCAGCATAACTAACCTATTTTTCACTTTTGTGTTTTTATGTTTGGATGGTAGTATGAGTGTGGTAGATGCACTCTCCCTGCCCCCCAAAAAAACAGAAGCTTCTAGGTTCATGGACCACTGTGGTCATGCACACACTCCTTGATTGACAGACAGGGCCCTTGACCAGTGAAATGCTTTGGTTGAGGCAAGTTTCTGGACCACAGCTCAGCTTCAACTAGGGTATAAATGGAGCCAGCTGGAGGCTTCCTTTGAGTTGGTTTTCCTTGGAGCAGTGGGTGTGCAGTTGAAGACTCTCCTCCTTAGACTAGCCATCTAAGGAACATTCTCTGAGGACGGAGACACCAACTTGGTGAGAAATCTTGTGGGTACCCTTGAGAGTCTTCACTTTGATACAGAGTGGGAAGGTGTACATTTTGAATTATCACTCTAGAATTTTGGAATCTGATCCCCTTGAGTTTGAGTTGGTTATATAGTAACTGAACCCTTAACTGTTATCCAAACCTGTGTTGTATAATGTTGTTGGAGTGCTGAATCATGTTGGATAAACCCCATTTGTAGCTGCTTTTCTCCTAAACAGTTCTGGGTAGAATAAAACCTGTATGGAGCTTGTTGCCTACTTGAGTTGACTTTTGGGGTGCCTCTGTGCAATGAGTTACCTGATATTCACAAAAAATGAAAGGTAAAAGTTGGAAACTCCAACTGAACTTTGGAAAGAGAATAACACATAGAATTTATTGCATTTATTGGAGTTCTTTGGTTCTTATGTTTATTCCATTCACGCTGTTCCCATCTGCAACACCAGCTTGCTTTTCTTCCCTTAGGACTGCAGGGTGTTTTAATAATAGGCCTTCAAGACCCCCATAGCAACAAGAAGTCTGATAAAATAAAGAGAAAAAGAAACTGAAGTGATCCCTAGAGAAGGAAAACATATTTTCCACTTTTCATTTCCATTTCACAACAGAATGATGGGCTTAACTAATAAAAGCCCATTGGCACTCCAACAAACCCAAACAGAGTTTGCCTGTTGGGTAGTAACTGTAAGTTCCAAGTATTCACATACATAATTAAATAGTGTTCTGTTGCTTTAAATAAACATAATCACACAGAAACCAAAAGAGTCAAATTCTTTCCTTATTCATATTTGGACTACAGAAAAAGAAGAAAAGTTTTCCAGTAAAGTTTTCTTTCCCTGCCTGTTCTCATTTCTAAGCTCAGTTGATCTATAGAAATTAATTCAGCTGACATCAGTAATCCTGGGATAGTATTAACTTCTGAAACACATTATTATCATTGGTCAGAGTTGAAAACCATGTCAGTTCCTACTAGCAGCCTATGTTCTAATCCTAACCCACTCTTCTGAGTTTGGCTATAATCTGTTTAAGTTTTGCTTGCCTTTAAGTGCATACAGGTCAAAGTGACATGTGTTCAGCTGTGGACCCATAAGAAACATCCTGCCTAAACCCCTGCCTCCCATCTTGACAGCTGTCTCATGATTTCCAAATGCTTTCCCTTTCCCGAGCAAGGTTCCTTTGCCAGCCCGCCTTGTGTTGCTCTTTTAGGCTGCCTGCAGGGTGCATTGCCTTTTCTGTGACAACATGTCAGATGCACAGCAGAGGCCAAGTGCTCCTGGCTGAGCTGATCCTGATGGTAGGCTGCATCCCAACAACCGCTGGACAGCAGCCTCACACCAAACACAGAGAGCAAGTAAGAAATAACTGTAAACATTCCTGGCACACAAAAGAGCAAGTTTTCTAATTCCACAAAAGTAGCCAATATTTTTTTTAATATTTCAGCCATTAATATTTTCATTTCAGGAAGGAGATACAAGGTTATTGATCCAGTGAATACATGAGGAGACATTATGTTTTCTAGAATTGTGGCTACAAGTATACTGAGAAGAACAGGGATGTCCCAGGCACTGTAATTGATTAGTTGTACAGGAACAGTACCTCTGACTCCTGATCTTACAGGTTTGATGCCATGTCATATGCCATTTGGTAGACAGGCAGTAGAGAGAGATCATATCTCTTAGAGTTTTATTTAGAAAGATTTTCTGTTTCTACTCAACATCTCTGCAGTGGTATGACTTCACACATGTTAATAAGATGGGGCTGGTTTAGAATTTGAAGAGCCCCTCAGCTGAACTTGAGGTAGCATAAGAAAATCTCATTAGTGATATAGAAGATAAAATAATTTGATGTCAGTGCTCCTGAGTGAATCCAAAGAGCTGTATGTTAGATTTGGTTTGCAAAAAAATCCTATAATTAAAAACTATTCAAAAGCAGCACTGAACCATGTTTTTAGTTAAGGAATTATCATCAGACAGACTTTTAAAAGACCATAATTGTTACTCAGTGTACTTTGAGAAGCTTTTAATATGACTAGTTCAACAAAAATGTTGCCTGTAAACTGTTTTCTCATATCATGATTTTGGAATGATTTCAAAGTACTAATTAATCACCTGGGATTCATCAATAAGACAATATAGTACTGTGTCTTTCCTTGACTATATCTCTTAAACAGGAAAGAGTAAAATTAAAAATTCAAGACAGTCAATAAGAAAGTGTGCTGTGTATCTTTGTGTAGATCTGTAGTTATTATCCAACAGGGCCTTGTTATGTGTTCTGAAAATACTATCAAGACAGCGGAATTCCTTTTTTTTTTTTTTTGTTAATAGAAACAGAGTTTGAAGATACTTTTGAAAATAAAATGTATTTCAAGGTGGTCATTTATTATTATTTTTCATTTTATTATTTAAATTATTTTATCTGAATGAGTGTTTAAATATACAATATACAAATATAAATAAGTGTTTAAATATTAATGATATTTTCTAGTGGCCTCTAGACCCACAGTGTTTCTGTAAATTTACAATTAACAGTAACCAAAATGAGAAGACAGGTAATAATAACTTTCTCCCTTTTCTTTTTTCAGAGGCTATGTCTTTATCACTACCCGTTTTGATCAGGGGAGTGTCAGTAGACAGTCTTTCAGGAGATCAAAAGTTGATTGAGATACATCTTTTGGTTTTTTGTTTCACAGTTGAAATAACATGGAAAAGGGGGGAAGAAAGTCTGTTGCTGTCTTCAAAGGATTGTTCTTCTTTTCTATGTGTGTGTGATTAATGGTTATGGGGGAAAAATAGAAAAAAAAACAAACAAACTTGCACATTTTTATTAAAATACCCAAAAATGTCTGCAGGCATTGCATGACAGTCATATTAAGCATTACTTGCCTGCAAGAATATAAAAGAGGGTGGTCCTACAAGTACCTCTGTTCCCTATTTTCCTAATGCTAGACATTTTTTGTCATGGCTACTTGTAGCTTCAACATTTTTATTTGTAACTATTTTTTTAAAGTGTCAAGAGCAATTCCGGGCAAGATCTCTGGCTAGAACACTTTTAAGTTCATGATGAAAGTAATGGCATTATGACAAGTACTTTATTAGTAGCATAAAGCAATATAATTTAGCACATTCAATATTGAATCCTACATGTGACTGCTTGTCTTTAAGACATTATCTCAAGAGTATATTCCCAGGAATATGAACCCAGGAAGGGATGAAGAGGTCTTCAGGTGACCATTTGAGAGGAACTATTGCACAGATGAACTTCAAGAATCAGTGACATTAAGTTCATTATTACAATTTACTGGGATCACATGCTTGAAAGAGGACATAAAACTGAAATTCTGAAACACTACTCTCTGTGCCTTCATGAAAGGAGAGTGTTAAGATTGGACCTTGGGCAAAATCCAAGTCAGGTAATTACATTTTTACCTCTCCAGAAACTGTGGAAAATTTTATTAGATAAATTATTCCAGTTTTTAGAACTTAGTTGTTATGTTGTGTTCCTGGAGAACATAAAGGCAGTTATTTCTATAGCTCTGAAGAAAAAAAAAAAAAAGTTGGAAAGAATAGACATATTTCTGAAGAGGTGAAATTGGTTATTATGAATACCAATGTTTCACTTGAAAAAAGTTAGTGAACAAAGTTGAAACTTCAAGATTAAGCCCTGCCAAAATCAATAGATTTGGGGTTGATGCCACATGAAACCTGTAAGAATTTCCACTGCTCTTACTGGACAAGACCACAACCTTAAGAATAGCAAAGCACAGGTAAAATGAACAGCCATTACAGTAGAACTATTACTGTTATTGTGACGCTTTCCTTTATTCATAAGCAATATATATGTATATATTGCTAGTTTTATATATCTTCTGTTTTTTATTTTTATTCTAAAGCAGAAATACTATTTATTCATTGTTATTACAATCCTATTTTGCAGATCTAGGAGATGCTAAGGGAAATCAAATAATTATCTAACTTATTGGATTATTACTTGGAGTGTCACTATTACGTAGAAGTACTCATGGTTCAGAATGAAGGGATCCATAACCTTCCTAGACATACACAAATGGAAGAATTTAATAGGAATTCCTATGTTTTTAATTTCCTTCTGTACCCAGCAGGTGCATGTGAACACTGAAGTGGAAACTGTACTTCAGGAATAAATGACCCATTCACTCCCTTGAATAGACCAGTGGTTAAAGCATGAAGCTGAGAGTTAAAGCTGCTGTTCCCCATTGTGCCATTTACTTCCTCATTGGTGCCTCATGAAAGATGGACTTCCATGTTTCAGTTTTCTCGTTGTCACAATGATGCTAATGAAACTTGTCCTCTCAGATATGCCATGAAACTTAAAAACAATGAAATGCATTGTGTGCAAGCCTTAGTGCAAATGCAAAGCGTAATTTTAAGGTGATTTGTGTTTATAACTCTGTACCTGTATCATTACTCTTTTATCATTACTCTGATTACATTTTCAGTTATTTTGAGAAGATATGAAGACGGTAACAGTCTGCTGACCTGTTACGACAGTATTTATTGCTTCATTCTAAAGAGCATCCTACCTTTACTTGGCTCTGTACCACATAGTGGGAACAGACACCTCAAGCTGACAAAGCTGGAGCATTCAAACTGATATCCAGAAAGAGCATACAAAACCTGACAGCTGTTGCTAAAATATCTGCTGTTACAGTTGACACTTCTGTGGTTGCTGCTCCCAATCTGTGGCCCCCAAGGTCAAATGACACTGATCAGGGTTTGCCTAAGCCAGAAAGATGAATCAAATTTTTGTAAAGAGAAAACTGAAGTGTTAGCGCAAAAGATTAGTATCCCCCTGTTGCTTACTGTTGGATGATGGGACCTTGGTGAAACAAAGCTTGGTACAGCAACACAGCAACAGTAAATGCAGCAGCTTCTGACTGCAAACAAAACCAGTATTTTGGCATCTTGGCTAAGTGGCACCAGAATGCTTTCGTTTAATTAAATTACAGTTTAAATGTACCCACATTAAATGTATGATGTTATTAGTCCAGCATCAGAAAATGTAAGCAAAAGTGACCAGATGTTCCACTTCTTTTTTTTTTTTTTTTTCCTCTCTAATAAAATGACCTGCTGTCTTGGTGATTTTGCTGGCTGAAATGTGACATGCTCCAATAACTGTTTAAGTAAGAGCAGAGACTATGATCTACAGTTCTACTGTCCCAAGAGAGTTGTATGTACGTTAGGCTAAGTAGTCATATTATTTATCATTCTAGCTTTGTCTTTCCTTCCAAATGTCTAATTTTTCCACAAAATGTGGGACAACTTCAATAAAAAGTTTCAAATTACATCTTGCCATCATTTTTCCCAAACAGCACAGTTTATACTGTTGATTCAGGAGCTTCCTTGAAAAACAGGAAATGAGGATTTAAATCCCCATTCCAGGAAACTGAAACTGTGACTTCTAGCACCTCATGTCTTTATGGAGTATTGTAATCACAGAACTGTTAAATACAGGAGGTCAGCTCTGGTCACTGTCCTTGAATTAAAGAAAGGGTAGGATTCATTTATTTCCAATCACAATCCTGTCTGAACTGTTTCCTGTCCCCTGCTTCATCCACCTCTTTTTTCAGCATTTGAGATTCTGTGAATCCCCACTCTGAGGTCACTAATTCCTATCTGACACTCTGACAGTACCACTGCATTTTGCTCAAAACTTTTGAGCAAAATGTGGTGCCCTGATGTCCAGAAGCCAGTGTGGTGCCTGAGGTTTTAGGCATAGATACATCTTCGATAGGGCAGCTACATTAACAGCACAACTGCTGTAATCTCTGTCATTAGCCATTGCTTTGAGCTGTGTTCTGGGAGCTCCTGTTTCTCTTTGCTGACATTAACAGCAGCCCTCGGCTACAGAAACCCTCAATTAGCAAGCCAAAATTCAGTGGGGTTGAATGTGGACCTTCGCTACTATACAAGTTCTCTTAGGAAGTTTGTAGCTGAAGTGGGATGCAGTCTTTTGAGTCCCAAGATTTTGCTGCCAACTGATTCCAGGTACGAACTTTTCCCAGCTCTTGAAGAGGAGTAGGATTGCACATCAAAATGTGGAAATATATTAGAGAGTAATATTATTGCAGTCAAGGATTCAGAAATGCCCTCATGCTTTTGAGTGTCAGGCTTTACCTGTACCTGCAGTGTACATCTGTGATCTTTTGACACTGTATAATGTGTTTCATTGTGGGAGGCACATGATGTTATAGCAAGGTTTATTTAATATGTAAATACCTTGTAGATGTCTTCCCATCTTCCCTCTCCACCTTGTTCAGGCTCTGCTGGTGACACACTGGACTCTAACAATATTATTCAATCTGTCAAAATCCTATTTTCCCCTGTATTTGTTGTTGCTAAATGCAGAAATAAAGAAAATCAGCTAGACAAAGATAAGGAGTTAGCATAACAAAAGGACCACGCTAAATACTGTCTCTAGTAATTCTCTAAATTCTGGTTACATAAGGTGGGCCATATCACATTACCAAGGATTATATACCCTTTGTCAAGTCAAAGATTAAAAACAACTCTAATATTAAAGTATGCACTCTGACAGAGGAAGGCTTACATATCTGTCACATGGGTGGAGTATAATCCAGTATTTTAAAGAACATGAAAGTATAATTTTACAGAAGAGCTACACAATTCAAAATATCAATTGTTGAGCAATGATTCATTATCAGTACACAATTATCAAAGCCCAGTTTCTACAGGCATTAACTTGCAGTTTTATCTTTTAATCACAGTCTCATCATTGAAGTGGTTTGTTTTATATGTCATCTCTAGGATGACACTAGGCTGGTTGTCTAAGTTGTGTGCAATACTTCCAAAATGTACAAAGCAAAGTGACTCGGGTTCCAACATTTTACATGTTTGGGGATGTGACCATAAAGTGAATGTTTATTTCAATGACGTAACACTTTTAACTTTGTACTGAGTAGCAGGAAAGGTTGTTGCATGGTGAAGATACATTCAATGTGAAAAAACAAGTCAGGCAACTGCCTACACTTGATATTTCTACAAAAATATTTCAGACTCTATAAAAGCTGAATCTCTGGCAGTATAAGAAAAAAAGTCTGAGGTAGTGAGTGAAGACAGCATTTTATGTGTTTCTTCTTACTCCAAAATACCTCTAATTTAATAGTTATCTAATGAAGGGACAGAGGCTTTCTGTCATTCTGCCTGCTTACACAATGAATGTGTTATACTGTCCCTTTAACCTTTTCCTTTAGTAAGAATATTAGTATTCTGTCATTTTCCTTTTCAAGTTAGTATCATAGTAATTTGTCATTTTTATGTGTTTATCATACCTTTGCATTTTATTATATTTTGAAAAGAAAAGTCCTTGACCCAATTAAACACAGAAGAACAAACTTTGTTCTGCCATTTCATAACATGTTTAAAAACATTAATGGTTTCTCCTCCATGTGGCATATGCCTTTGTTGACATATACCCATTTTCATGATTTGTTTAAAATGGCTAACAAAAGTAGAGGGGATAGATATTTTTATTGTTAAAAAGCCCACATGATTTTCATTGTCGAACAAGTATTCATTTATTCATCTATTAAGTAAAATATAATTTTTACACAGAGGATACTGTAGGGAAAACACAGTGCAGATACTGTAGGGAAAACTCAGGAGCACAGGCATTCTCACTTCATACAGGCAGAGAGAGTTGCAAAATGATATGCCCAAGGCTGTTTGGACAGAGTTCAAGAGTTCAGGTCTTGGAGTCCATGCCTTGTTTCCTGAAACACCACTGCTTTACTTTTAATTAAAACAAAGGTTCCTCAGAAATGAGGTTTCTGGGCAAAACAGGTGTCAGAAGGTAGCAATGTACTGCTTGTTCCAAGCCGAAATTGAAGACTTCTTCATCATGTAGAAACACACTGTAGAATGAAAGCAGAGTTCAGGAGCATGACATGGTTAATACAAGCTTCCTTCTGATGAACATAAGCTGAGATTTTAACCTCAGAACATTGCATTGCGTCTAACAGTTTATGCAAGGCACTTTTATTGTATTCAGCCTTTTGCAAGTATCACATATGACACAATCCTTGGACTGTGTGCAGAAGCCTCAAAAGATTTGACTTTTTATGGGAATATTCAGATTTGCAACTTTTTTTTTCTTGAGGGGTGGGGAGGGCAAAGCACTCCATCTGCCCAAGTTATATAATAGTTTTGCTTTAACACCAATATTATTGCTTTTGCACTGTGAACTGAGCAGCTTTGCCTTCTTTAGCTGTTTTGATCTATTTTTTTCTTCCTTGCTGTTGAAAACAGGGCATTAACATCTGCAAAACAGAGATTAGAATCATACATCATATTGAATTTTTTAATTTTTTTTTTGAATGCTAGTATTACTTCAAAAATCCCTCCATTGCACCACACTGCATGAAGAAATTGACAAGTCTGCAGGCACCAAACAACCTCTAAACACTTGCACTGCTGTTCAGAAGTAATTTCTTGTGCTCTCACTCTACCCTTCCCACAGATACACATTTTTGCTCTAGCGCTATGTAGACTTGTTCTTCAGAGATAATAATCCAGAAGGATGTTTCATTGACAAGTATTTACCAAAGTGTTACCACCCCTATTGATCAAGACTGACACCTTCATCACATAAACAGAGCAATAACACTTTTGCTAAAGTCATAGAAATGCTCATGTATTCTGAATCATCTTGATCAAATCTATTTTGTAGTGAGTATCTAGAACTGGAATTTACCTGCTTTCTTATTCTAAACATTGGGAATTGTTTTGCTTCTTATATTTTAAATATTTTACCAACGTAATATACTGATATTTATCTGAAGATAACTGTTTTTGCTGAACATTAGAACTTATTTGATTAATTGAAACTGAGATGTCTGTCTTTTATTAGTGCTTTATACTTTTTCTGCATAATTAAAGGTTACACAGCAAGAGTTTATGGTTTATTAAAATATATTCTTTTTTATGCTATGCTAAATTTGTGACAACAACAGCTATTTACAGTGAGAATTTAATATGTAGATACAAAAATTTGTAGGTGTAATTTCAGAAAGCTGGTACAAAAACAGACTGTACATAAATCATTTGAAAAAGATTTAATCACTCAGTCATATAGGATATGAGTCAAAGCTAGCAATGATACAAAGTATAGACAAAGTTTGTGTATTCTTTAAGAAAGATACAATTAAACGATGACTATCCTAAACAAAAGGCTGAATTCCAACATCTGTAGTTAAGTCACAGTAGTGTCTACATATGACTTGGACATTAAAGAAGGAGAAAAAAGTTACCTTCACATTGCTGTGAGATAATTTTTTTTTGGCTGGTTCAGGATTTTGCTACTTTCCCAGTATAATTAGTTTTGCTTATTTACTGATTGATTTTGTAAAAAAACTGGTTGTTTACTCATGTGTCATAAAAACTGCGTTTTGAATCATATTTTGATAATCTCTAAAGCTAGAATGGACAAATGACAGTTAGTGCTTTGCATAATTCTGGACAGCTGCTACCCTGTATTGTTTCTCAGATCCCATTCCCATCCAGTGGTGGCTTTGTTTTCTTTTTCAGAATGTTGCTATTGTGCAAGCATTCAGAAGGCATGACTGAATTCAATCCAGTTAGTCTGTATATTAGCAACGGTGAAGTCATAACAGTCTCAAATCCAGTACTGCCTGTACACACCCATTTGGAACACTCAGAATGTAAGGGATAAATTCCTTAACAGGATTGTTTCACCTCTTGGTAGACCAAGTAGCTAGATAAAGCAAGCTTAAGAAATACCTAGAAAAGTCTATTTATGCTGCCGACATATTCTGCATGGTGGTGGCATTGCTCATAAAGTTACAAGATACCTCATCTCATTCCATGCTGATGACTTTCACTGGTAATGCAGGAAAGCTCCTAGACAAAAAGTACTGTAGAGATTACAATTTTTTGTTGATCCAAAGGGAGACCAGAAGACCTGACAGAAAATAAATGCAGTAAGAGCTGCAGAATGACAAAGATGGCTTAGGAAGTCCCTGAAACAAGATTGGAGCATGGGAGCATGCAAGGAGGAAGTATCACATAAGGTCATCATATTCTTCTTGCCTAGGCACCCCTTCACAGTTGCTTTGGGAGAGAAAATATTGGGTGAGAGTGGCCTGGTCTCATCCAATACAACTGTTCCATTGTTTCTGTATTCTTATACCAAGAACTGACATTTCCTCAATAACGTACACAAGAAGTTAATGATGAAATCTGCATTCATGCATCTTTTGGGGGGGGGCAGAGAAGAATGTCAGTTTGACTCTACTTCTTAAAAATCCAGAGTTATGAACATTTTATTGTTACTTCCTTATTATAATTGAGATTTATATTCCCATGGTTTAAGTCCTAACCCACAGAGGTATCTCTTGTGTTGTATTAAAATAGTGGTTATATAACTGGAGTTTTTCCAGAACTTTGAAGCCTTGAAGAGTCATTAAATTGAAAAATAAGAGTGGCATGTAATATGGATCTGATAAAATGTTACATTTTCTTTTCAAAGGATTTGTGCACATGAACTTTGAGGAGGTTTTTCCTATTTATTGGATGTTGATGATGAAATAATTGATGTTGAAATAAATGTTGATGATGTAATTAATTATGTTGGGTGAAATAATTGGCATACTCAGCTGTTGACCAAGTCCAAAGAGAGTAAGACCATGCTAAACACCATTAATTTGCCAATAACATTTTTCAGATGATAGAAAAGTGGAAAAATGCCAAACGAAGGTTCATAATAAAGGTGTTACTGTGTGTGGTCACAAGGAGGGCTGGAAAGGGGAAGAGTCTAGGATCACTAGCAGTGCTGATTAAAGCAAAAGGGTTTCTGGATCATGAGGAAAAGCAGAGACATGGCTGTGTGTGCGAGTACGCGGCTGAGGAAAACATGCAGGCCGACTCAATGTGAGTGATAAAGCATGATTCAGCTTTATTGCCCGAGATAGCATGCATTTATACCAAATACCATAATTATGCATACTTGTCTCTATCTAATAGGCTAAGCACTAAAAGGTTACATTTACTTACTCCACCTACTTGGGTTTAGCTAGCTATGCGCATCCCGCATTCTTCTGACTCTTATCTCTTCAAGGATATCCTGACCCTGCCTTAGTTAGCACTTTTCCGTTCCCCCCTTTCCCACGGCCTAATAGACAAGCTAACTAAGGCCTACTTATGTCAACTAAAATGGGCTCTGCTTGTACAGTTGCTCAGTGGACTCATGTCCATGCTCCTTGAGCCAATCCCTGAGACATGTGCTCTAAGTATTTGCTTTTATCCTGCAGAGCTATTACACACAATGTATGCTATATCTCTAAGTAACATGTGTGAAACCAAAATTCATTTAGAAGAACTGGATATTACTTTTTTAGCTGTCAAAAATCTCCTGTGTGCCAAACAAATTCATTGTATCCACAAATTCAGATAAGTTCCCAAAGGGCTTGTGAAAGATAGGGGGCAATAAATAGCTAATTTGAGACTCAAAGCAGAAAACCAAATGTCAAGGCCTAATACTTGACAGGTTGTCCTACCTCATATTTGGGCCTAGAAGCCAAGAGGCTGAGACAGCAGAAAAATACATGCTTTAATCATAAAAATCCATAGGAATCTAAGGTTTGGAGCCAGGGAGAGATTTGTAGTACATCTTCAGAAAAGGAAACTCAGCTAGGGGTGGATTAGTCAAATATATCACCTTACTTGATATCATCTTTTTCTTTAGCTATTTTCAGGAAAATGGGATGTAGGTAACATTTTTTCCATAACAAAATGGGAAAATGGGAGGTAGGTAACATTTTTTCAATGTTTCATTTTTTCAACATTTTCAATGAAGTTGTAGTTAAGACCCTGAAGTCACAACTAATGGTAATAAATTGTTAATATTATTTATCTGCTCTGCTAATCTCTCCAGGAGACTGTGCATTAAACAAATCAAACAGCGGTTGTCTCGATACAGTCTTAGAAATTAAATTGGATATTGCCATTTACTTGGGAATTTGAGGCTGTCCCTCCCGCAACTAGGGAGGTGAGAGATGAATATTTGTTTCCTTCTAAACAATATAGTGAAGCAAAGAGTGGTGAAGGGGATGCATTAATTCCCCATGAGCCATCTACCTACCACCTACAGCTTTGAATAATTTTCATAGTTTTTAATACCCACATAAACTCCCTAGGTCAAGTACTATAAGAACTAAAAAATAAGAAGCAACTAGCTTCCAGTACTAGAACCTAGATGCCTGTCCTGTCCAATTTGTACGTACAGTATCTCCCACGTGAAAATTAACTTTTTCCTCTATTTGGAGAGGAAGCACTGTATACTACTGTGTGGATCTCTTTGAAAAGATGAAGTGTAATGTAAGTGCAAAGAATCATTATCAAGGGAAAGTGGATTAGGTACTTAAAAAGATAGGCATAAGTTTTTGGTGATGATCCAGACCATATCAATTCACAGGAGTAAACCACGTTGTATACTTTACTAATTTGGAATGAATGGCAGGTAGAAATGTCTGATGGATATTTGAAGCTGAAGGTCAACTCATATATTATTGTAAAAGCATGTTGCCCAAGATTTGCAGTGAGGTTTGATGTATAGCTTTGATTCTATTTTAATATACCAGTTTCTTTAATGACTGCCTGCATTAATTTGCTTTATGAAAGGAAGAAATATGCTCCAAGTGGTTTTGATGTGCTAACACTTAATCTTGCCAAACTGTCTTCAGCCTTGGTCTATATTAAATGTGTGAATTTTTTGCTCAGTGATGCCAAAATATTCTTGGATGTAAAACTGGCAACCTCCCATCCAGAGAAAGGTGAAACAGTACTTATCAATAGATGATGCTATAAAAACCATACCTTTGTTGCCAGGTCTCTAATTAAATTACCCTTTATTGGCTTTTTTTTTGGATTTATTCCTCTTCTTTAAAGCTTTGTCTTGGCTCATAAGCATGATTTAAGATCTAAATGTAGCTGTCCTTCAACTGTTCTCCAGCTAAACACTCCCTAAGATCAACACACTTTTAAAGTTTGGAAAAATAAAATGGTGCTTAAATAGCAAACAGAATTGCCATGAAATAAGATGAATTACACCATAGAGCAGGATTTTCAAAATAACAGTGCCTAAAAGCTCAAATTTCCTCAAAAATCAGATTTTAGGACAGATACAATTGCTACTGCTGTCTAAAGTATTACCTAAATGTCCAAGTGACACAAAAGGGTAGCTCAAAATCTGCCCCACAGCTTAGTCTTCAAAACATCCATACATATCAATACTTTAATCTTTTTAATTCCCTAGGTGTTTATATTTCTTACGGAGTACATGTCCATGTTGCCTGATCTGAGAAGCAGAGTGTCTGACACAGCAGCTTATATGTGATCTACTTGTTATGCCTCTCTCCCAGCTGCATTTTCTGTGAAGCTCAATCTGTTGTATGTTCATGCAACATTTTATACAACCTAGCAACATCCAGATTCACAGAGGATGTGGTTGCCATTATTGCTTTAATTTAAAAATATGGAGTGCTTTCTATCAGCAGTGGCTAAACAATAACAGCAGTTTTCCATCGAGCAAGAGACTTGCATTCTAAAGCCTTTACTATCTTACGAAGCTTCTGCTCTCTACATCCAACCTGCTGGAGCCTGTTGCATGAGCAAACTAGAATGCATATTGGATGAAAATATGGAGAACCAGCAAAATTCATACATCTGAAGAGATACAAGGCATTAAGTAAGAGAACATTTGCCAAAAAATTAAGGGACATGCTTCCTATTAAAATGTTAATGTTTTTGAAACAGAACTGATGTATAGTAGCTGAAAATGTCTGATGGTGGTGGTTATTTAAAGCAAATATTACCAACATTATTATGGGAGGATGGTTTTTAATTCCATATAGTGTAATAAGGAAAACATTTGAAATTGTATCGAAGAACTGAGTAACATCTAAGAAGCAAAGGGAAACTCTTGAAATAAGCTTAGCATGTTATCTACTGGTTTGATAGAGAGGTTCATTTTACTTTGTTTAGTTCAGCAGGTCCCTGCGCACCCAAGGGCTCTACCATGACTGATGTTTTAATAATGTGAAGGTGGCACCTTGTGTAGGCCATCCAATGAGGGACTTCAATATCTGTTTGAATCTGCTCTAATCACTGGCTGCTACATGGGAGGATGGCAACATGTGCAGTATTGTCAGCCTTGTGCAATGTCAAGACAAGAAGAAATACCGAAATATACCATATTCCTGGAAGAAAGTGATTTAGGACAAAAGCAATTATGGGATACATTCTGGTGGCTTGGACTGACCAGTCTCATGTTAAGCAAAATGGTTTGTATTCAAGTATCAGAAGCAGAAACATGTAACATGTAAATATGTCTATTACAGGATGATAAGTTTATCTTTTTTTCTCTGTTTCCTATGAACTAGTAGACGGTTTAAGGTTTCTACCAAATAACGAATATATGTGGTTTCTACACTTTTTACTACCGTCCTTTCTAGTGATCAGAAAGAGTGGTGTCCATAACTTATCACTGCTGTGGTGGTAAGATATTTACTAAGATATTCCCATGTTGCCTTAATTGCTCCACTGCACCAGCATTTGGAGGTCATTAAACAATAAGACTGCTGAAGAAAAAAAATCAATACAGGAAATGCTAATGCCTTAATTTAATTCAAAAAATATTACTTAGTTTGAACCATTAGAGTAATTGGTTGCAAGTAGTATTTTGTTCAATTCAAGTAAGAGCTGCATGTGGACTAAATACATTTTGGGACAGTCAGACTCATTTTAGAGGGTTGAGTATTACAGTAAAGATGTAAAATGCCTCTGAAAATTAAAGCCATTTCATCTTTTGATATAAAATGCACAAAGACTCAGTGAGCACGACCTGTAATGCAGCAAAGAATAGCCAAGCACTGTGACACCTGGCTTATTAGCTTTAAAACATAAATTAATGTGTTGTAAAATTTTGAAGATATTAGGGGATATATGAGGGATTGTAAAGCCCCAGAAGTTCCAAATACAAATCTAAAACCATTCAGACTGGTGTGTTCCTAGCTTCACTAAATCAGGGAAAATGAGTTTTATGAACAATCCACCAGATGGGAAAATGTTCAAATAACATGAAATGTTGATCAGATTTATTTGAAAAGCAAGCTATAACCATATGCATATGAGAGGAAGTAAAATGGATTTTTGGATATGCAGTGACTACTGTCAGGCTTGCAGCAGTATGAATTTAATGCTATATTGCTGTTTTTACAGTAGACTTTCTTGATTTCACTTACCTATTTGCCAGCTAGTATGATTAATATTGATTCAGTTTTACAAGCAATTAAATTGGAAAGCATAAACAATCTTTCTACTGGCTTTTCACCAGACAGTACCACATATCTGAATTTTTTACAAGGGTGTCTCTGAAACATATTAATATTCCAGCATCCAGAATATTTGTGCACAAATAGACCACACAGATATCATGGCATCTTTACAACTCAGGGATTTCTCATTTTCAAATGTTCTCAGATTACAATAATTTACATCTATTCTGTTGTACTGATTTCAGTTAATCTGCTGGAGTCAGAAGAGCATATATAAATAGTTATAGCTGCTTGCTCATAGCTGTAACTTACTATTTAAACTTTCTAAATGTTTTATTTGTTGAATTAGAAATAAAATCTGAAATTAACCTGAACTAGAGACAAAAGGAATTTGAATGTGTGGCTTACTCCTATTGAAATGAATTAAGTCTAAGTAATTCCTTACATTTTTGTTCCATAAATATTTTTTCTTTGTATCAAGTCATCAGATGTAATGTAATTTTTGCTTTCAATCTTTAGTAATTTTTTTTAACTGCAAACTTTCAGAAGCCTCTGTGGTTTGTAGTTAGGTGATTGAACAGCCCATTTCACAATGTATTTTTAAATGGTAGAAGTTCAGGCTATTCAAAAAATCAAGTGATTTTAAAACATGTGCAAATGAGACCAAAATTGCGAGCCATTGAGGAAAAGCTGGATATAAAAAAAATTTGTGCTCATGTAGGGAGCACCATTTGGGTACTCTCACAGCCTTGTCTTTTCTCTTTCACAGCAAAAAGAAAGTTTGTACCAGGTCCAGTAGGCACAGAGTACAAAATCATTCTCCTGAATTGTTAGATTACTAGATTTGTGTGTTTGACTAGATCCTCATCAAGTTGCTGCTATTTTGGTGACAGCCATTGCCAATGTTGTGCTTTTATTAATTTTCAGTTAGCAGGAAGTTTATCATATTATTAGAAGTTTACTAAATCCCTGACTTTGTTGAATCAAGGTTGTGTTGTTCCACTATGCTGAACTAGGTTTTTAAATACCAGTAAATTGCATCTGGTGGTTTATTAAAAGCGCAGTTCCTTGTAGGGAGTGTCTTCTACATTGGATCTGCATTGGTTATGTGCCTATTTGTGGGTGACATTTCAACACCAACCTCGTGCAGGATCTTGACTCCTTCAGCAGCAACCTCAGCCTTCAGGTCAGGCTGCGTTGTAGCTGTTAGCCACTCCTTTGTGTTATGCAAGGCAGACTGTAACTGAACGTATTTCATATTGAGTTCTCATCCACTAGCCATCAGCACACATTCAGGATATAGTGCAAGAACTAAATTCCTCCTCCAGCTTAGTAGTAAGGAAGTGGGTTTGATCAGTGGTTTGAAACATATAAAGAAAGAAGAAACACAAAAAAAGACCAAGTAGGCATGTATGTTTGGTTGACTGGTTGTTTTGGTTTGGTTTGGTTTGGTTTTTTGTTTGTTTGTTTTGTTTTTACTTCTTTCTCACATCCATTCTACTTTCTGTTTCTTTCTGTTTCTTTTATTTCTATTTCTTCTATCATTCTCTTCAGATTTAAGTTCATTGGAAAATGACTGTTTTTAAATACTGTGCAGTGTCTTAACAGAGGGTGACACTGCAATTCGTTGGAGTATTTTGTAACTGTCAAAATAAATTTTAAAAATCACCAGGCTTGATAGAGGAGATCCTGGTGTCTTATCCACTGGGGTTTGAACTGAAATTTTCAACTGATGACTAGATGTTGGCATTAATACATTTTATCATGAAAAATGCATAGAGTTTAATCAACCCCAGAAACAAAAGAACAAAAGGTAATCTAGTAAAATGTAGGACATGATAAATTTTGCTTTGCCTTGAAAAGGATCAGGTGTGAACCAGAGATTTTGAAATTAATGACTATACTATGTGTCAAGATAATAATGAGCTGCATTTCTTAAGTTCAATTGGAAGACCTAACTATGAAAATTTATCCCTCTTATGTTTGTTGAACATCCTGTCAGCTGTCTCTCTCCTGCTTAATTTCCTGACCTTTACACAGCAGGGCTGCTGGGACACATTTTTCCTCTTTCTTCTAGTTATAGAAAGGAAGACTGTTCCTAGCCCACTGTCTTCTCTTGGTAGACTGATGGTCTACACCAGGGTACAGAAACATGCCCTTGAAATCTAAAATGAGAAGATCTCTCTGTCTTTATCAGCCCATGCTGGTAGCCTTGCCAAACAGCTGTACAGCAGGAATTGAGCAGTTCTGCACATTTTCATTGATTCACAGCACTCTCTGTGCAGACCCTGCTGCAATTACCACTCTGTTGATGGGAATTACCTGACTGGCCATTCGCTTTTAAGGAGAACAGACTCCACAGCACAACAAAAACTATTGTAAAACTTAAAGAAGTTCAAGGTGATTAACTTCCTTGTAGGATCCCAGCTGGTTCCAGCTGTATGATGCCAAGTTATCACAGAGTACCTGAGGTTCTTGGGAAAACTTTGCTTTATTTGGTGTTAATTTTGCAATGACTGTATTTAACTTAGAGGCCTTGCTGCACTGCTCTGCTCAGACTTTGCAAAGAAGGTCAGCTTCTTAAAAGTACATTTCATCACACAAGAAACACATGAACCCTGCATGCATTAACCTACGCTTCACATTTTCAGAGGGGACATATACGATTTACTCTGTCATGACTGATTCTTACAATTTTATCTCTAGGATAAGTGCATTTTCCTGGATTTTTTTTTATGAAATTCAAAACTCCTAAATAGTTTTAAAGACTATTTTTTAGAATTAACTTTAAATTAGAATATGTTGATTAGAGAGAAAATGTTGAAAGGTCTACCTTGAACTTCTAAAGTCTGAAGGAGAAAAATGCCTTTCTTTATCTACATTTTTTATATCTTTAGATGTATTTTACAGATCTTGGGAATACTATCTCTATTCTCTTAAAAAAATTGGTTTTAACCTCAGAAGGCATAAATAAGAATGCATCTTTCTGGAGTTCATTAAATGTTTCAATTACTTGATATGTCCCTTAATTTATTCTACAAAACCAACCACGTTACTAGTATACGCTCACGAACACAGTGTAGAGGGATGATAGTGAAAGGTTGATAAGCAAATTCTCACAAACTGGGAAGATCAGCAAGAGGAGGGAGTATTTGGTTAAGACTAGAGAGGGCAGGAAGAATTTAAATAGATCTCTGATGTGTATTCTTTCTTCACCAAATTTAAGCCAGACTTCCATACTGACTGTTACCTACTTGGGTTCTAGAGTCCCTACAAGATTTTCTTTAGCATTAGGGAGGTTACAGACGCTAAGATTATTGTAAAATATAAGGTTCTGACTGTGGCATCAGTGTCTCCTATGCAGTTTCTTCAGTTTTATTCTACTTTATCTTAGGCACTTGATGCATTAGCACAGAAAGCCAATTTGTTAGTGTATACGAAACAGGAGAAGGGATAAGTATCAGAACACAACAGTCCAGGTCATGCTCTGACTGCTCTTCCTGTCACCATTAAAGAAAGAAGAGAGACATGCTCTCATTCTCCAGGCAGAAATGAATACAGCCTGTGACATGGACTTATTGGTATTGAAGTTTATATGAAAACCTGACGAGATTATTTGGAAGGGCACAGGCTGATGATGCTCTGGTCATACTGCCAGAAGCCAGAGATATTGAGGTATACTTTTTTTTTTTCTTTCTTTTTCTTTTCTTTTTTTTTTTTTTAACTTTTTCCTATACGGTCAATCCTCCTGAGATTACTCTTCCATCTGGTCGTATGTCTGCCTCATTCATTGCTCTGCTCTTGGCAATTCTAACATGACAAAAACATTCTTAAGTCATCAAAGCCTTAGACTTGCATTCTGGTACACATAGAAAAGCAGAGATTAGTGGCAGCACCAGCTTCTGTTTTCTAAAGAGGGAAGTAGGTTGACAAGAAAGATCATTCTTGTCTACTTTTAAAGGTTTGGATATTCTTTGCCTTATTAAGTAATCACCATTTCAAGGCTCTGAAATCCTGATCTGAAAGACTGATTAGGTATTACCCTGACTGTGCTATTTGCTCTAATTTAGATTTATGACTATGTTAGTTTAAGGAATGAATCTCTCATATCAGACACAGAAGTAGTTGTTTCATTTTTCCTATGGAATACAACATTTCATTCACTGGCAAAATTCCAAGACCTTCAATATGGTGTGAATAAATCATGTACATTTACATGGCACTTATGTGAATTCTTAATTAAGGAATGGTAACCATGATCTGAAAAACAATAACTCCATTAACCCCTATAAGTTGCAACATTTAGCAGGAATGATAGATTTATGTTTGCTTTTAATTTTCTTCTATTATGTTGAAAAGCCCTTTAACCTTTGAGTATTGGTTAGGAGTAAAAAGTGCAGAAATTCTTGCTTTAGAGGTAAAATCTTCATTTTGACAATTTTAGTGCAGCATATCTAAGCTTGTTCAAATAAAAAAAATAAAAAATAAAATAAAATTTTAAAAAAGCAGTACTATGTAGCATTTCTTTACAGCAGCACAATGGTAAAGTTCCAGTCAGTGCAAAAATTAAGTGTTTTGAGGCCTGTTACAGTTCCAGTTATGCTACACAGAGAATTAATTTACCAAATTCATATTGTAATTCTATGAGTGTTATTTCTGAAGTTTCACCCTACTCTGGTAGTACTACAGAGCATGCCTTAATTCTCTTAAAATTCATGCTGTATTTACCACCATCAAAAGAAAAAAGTATTTCTTACTTGCAGATAAATGAAAGCATCTGGTCTTAAGTATGGAAAAAATTAAATAACTACCAGGCAGTTGTAATTTTAATGCATGTTAGCTGGTGCATATGTTGACAAAAATTCTGGCAGTAGATGTGTGTGTGTTCATGTGCATATATGCCCTTATAATAGACTGAAATATCATAACTGTTTATGTATTAAGAGGTTGTAAATGGCAAAGCATGAATTTGTTTTAAGAATCACAAAAAAAGAGCATAATTAAGTGCTAGAACGGAAGTACTCTAAGTGAAGATCTAAGTGGTGGAAGTAAAATTAGGCTAAATGTTCGAAGAAAATCTATAAAGAAAGAATAGTGCTCTAAAAGAAGTACTGAAACTTGTTCCTTAAGTTTGAAATTAGAGGAAACATTGGAAGTTAAATTATAGGGGGCTGGGCTAGACCAAGATTACTGTTCTTCTATAGTTTTTGAACGGAAATATCTTTTGGAAAATGTAGAGCAAAATGAAAACCAAGAATAAAAGAGCAGTGGTAAAAAGAATGAAAAGGCCAAGGCAATGTTAATCTGCAAACCCATACGTGACCAACAAAGTGGCATGTAGCAGAAAATGCACAGAAAATAAAATAAGCTGTACTGTCAGCTTTCGGCTATAGTGATGAAATAGACGATACACACTATATTAACACAGAGGTTTAATTTATTGCAGGAGTGTGTGGCATGCAGGGTAAAAGCATGCTGGACTTGCTGTTAGCTCTACACTGTGATGCTTCAGCTTGCCCTGAGCTTGTTCATAGACAGAAATTCATATAATGCCATATCCACCACCAGATCTGCTCTCACTTGGAAGACATAAAGCCTGTTTCCTCCCGTTCCTGCATATCCCTTGTATCCACATTACAAAGATACATACTTTCTCAGAGCTGGCACACTTATGCAAACACATGACCAATAGCTTATTTCTTAGGCATTCAAACATCTTCTCATTGTTGTGTTCTTTTCTTCCCTTCCCCAAATATATATTTTTTTAAATATTATAAAAAATCTCTTTCATTTTGATTTTCAGACAAAGGGGACAAGAGTGAACAGTGAACACTATTTAGCAAATATCTAGATGCAACTTGGGAAAGATATACAAGTGAAGTCACATAATATGGCTGTTTACATATTTGTCTTTCCAGTACTTAAAAGTATGCTAAATGCTTGAAAGGAGGGCCAAGAACTGGATAAAATGTTTCTTTTGGAAATGCTGGCTTAGGTGTGCCAAACTTTCGGAGCCTTTTTTTTTTTTTTTTTTCAGGTCACAGAGCTCAACTGTGGCTGCTGCTTCTGCAAACAGAAATGGGGCAGAGCTGAGAAGTGCAAATAAATGCCATAAGTTACCTTCTGTTGGATTCCCTGAGCATAGCTTTCCCTCATGGATGATAAGTTAGGTCTCACAGTTTACAAATCACTGTTCTCCATGCATGCACCACAAGTCCAGTGATGCAGACATTTTATGTGACACTGTAGACAAGAACAGTCCCAGTTTTGATGGGTTGCCCGTGTCTGTTGGGGTTCTTTCAAGTGGTGAACTAGGTCACAGATCCTGTGGGGCCACTCTGTAAGATAACACTGGTCAGAAGCAAAGATATGTGGTAAACAGTGGAAAATGAGCTAACCATTTAATAACCTAAAATACAGATGCACAAAGAGTTTAATGCAGTAAGTCAGATATCAAGCTGTGTGGAAACAACTGGGCTAAGGGATTTGCTGATTCTCTTGAATGTTAAGATCTTGTGATTCATTTCTACAATGTATTTAATTGTTCTTCACTAATGTGAATTCCAATTTTAAAAGTGATTAATCACTGAGAAACAAAGTCATACTGACTTTGAATTAAACTTAGAAAATAATTTAGGTACTCTTGAAAATTTTACAGAAGTTATTTAATGATATGATGTCTGATATTCAGTACTGTTTTTATTTATGCTTTATTGCTTTTCTTAATGTTTTAATGTTTGTGTGGTTTAGCATACCTTGTAATTTTTTTCTTCCTGTAAAATTTCAATATCATATTTATTAAAGATGTAAACCTAGATGTGCCAAGTTTTCAGAGGTCGGGCTTTTGATGAAATATGAAAAAAAAAAATACTAGAAAGATGTAACTCAGTTTTTCTGTACTAAATTTTCCACTTTGCTCTCCAAGAACTTTATGTAAACCCTTTTCTACTCTTGTTACTGCATATCTTACTGTAACATTATACCTACAACCCAGGCTGGTATGGAAGAATCAGTACAAAGTATCAGTCTCAGTGTCAGATGATCCTGTTGATTGTGAAACACGTTGTTCGTGGAGTATGTAAAGATTATCCTCATCCCGTGGTATTTAGAATTTCACATCTATCACTTTATCAAATAATATAAAAACATATTTTCCATTTTTCTGTTTTATTCATGTTGTGCTTCGTAGCAGGTTCAAGTTATTTTCCTTTCACAGTATCACACAGTATCACAGTATGTTTGGGATTGGAAGGGACCTCAAAAGATCATCTAGTCCAATCCCCCTGCTGGAGCAGGAACGCCTAGGTGAGGTCTCACAGGAACATGTCCAGGCGGGTTTTGAATGTCTCCAGAGAAGGAGACTCCACAACCTCCCTGGGCAGCCTGTTCCAGTGCTCTGTCACCCTCACTGAGAAGAAGTTTTTTCTCAAATTTAAGTGGAACCTCTTGTGTTCCAGCTTGATCCCATTACCCCTTGTCCTATCATTGTTGGCCTGGCTCCATCCTCATGGCACTCACCCTTTATATATTTATAAACATTAATGAGGTCCCCCCTTAGTCTCCTCTTCTCCAAACTAAAGAGACCCAGCTCCCTCAGCCTTTCTTCATAAGGGAGGTGCTCCACTCCCTTAATCATCTTTGTTGCCCTACGCTGGACCCTCTCCAGCAGTTCCCTGTCCTTCTTGAACTGAGGGGCCCAGAACTGGACACAATATTCCAGATGTGGTCTCACCAGGACAGAGTAAAGGGGAAGGAGGACCTCTCTCGATCTACTAGCCACCCCCCTTCTAATACACCCCAGGATGCCATTGGCCTTCCTAGCCACAAGGGCACAGTGCTGGCTCATGGTCATCCTGTTGTCCACCAGGACCCCCAGGTCCCTTTCCCCTACACTGCTCTTTAATATGTAATTTCCCAACCTATACTGGAACCTGGGGTTGTTCCTGCCCAGATGCAGGACTCTACACTTTCCCTTGTTAAATTTCATTAGGTTATTCCCCGCCCAACTCTCCAGCCTGTCCAGGTCCCACTGGATGGCAGCACAGCCTTCTGGCGTGTCAGCCACACCTACCAGCTTAGTGTCATCAGCAAACTTGCTGATAGTACACTTTATTCCCTCGTCTAAATCGTTAATGAATATATTGAATAATACTGGCCCCAGTACTGACCCCTGAGGCACTCCACTAGATACTGGCCTCCAACTAGACTCTGCACCATTGACTACCACTTTCTGGCTTCTCTCCTTAAGCCAGTTTGCAACCCAGTTTGAACTGTGCAAAATTTTGTCATTGAGCTCAAGGAAGCCTGACTAACCATTTGCATTGAAAAATCTTACATAATTGAAGAGAAATAAACATAACTGAAACCACAAAAAATACTTCTAAAATAAAAAAGTTAATCAGATCTTTGTTATAAATGTTTAAGCATGCTGTCAATAGAATGTTCTAATTAATTCCTACCCAAAAAATATCAACGCTTGTTCTACAGTCCTCTTAGGATTTTGTTTTTGTTTTTGTTTTTTAACAAAAAAAAAAAAAAAAAAGAAAAAAAGAAGAAGTTTATCGTCCATCTATTTGGTGCATAATTCTAATTACCATCAAAATACTTAGCACTCATTCTTTCGTATTTCTTTGCAGCAGACAATTTTCCAGCTAGAAATGTGAAATCTTAGGTGATGGCATACTACAAGTGTCTTCAAATGTGTATGGTCAAACCTGGCACATTTTACTGTTTGTAGTTTTCCAGGACTCAGAACTTTGTATCCCTGCAGCAGTCATTATGAATGGGAAGGCTCATTTCATTGATTGCACTGAGAGAAGGCTGTTCAGGTTCAGATGGAGCAGAAAGGTCAGTGGAATATCAGTTAAATGCTTCAGTGGTCTGTGACAGATGTCCAGTCATGCTCTTATCACAGCTGACGAATTTAATTTTTTAGAAGTGTTAAAACTGAGTACATTGTCTTCCTTTCCAAGGCTGTAAAAGCAATTGAATATACACAAAGTGGTCATTTAGATAATAGCAATCTCCTTTCTTTTACATGGAAATTACTATCACGTAGAATCAGTCAGTGAAGAATTCTCATATTATCCCATGAAAGTGTTTATGATGAAGATATTTTTCTTTGGGTCTAATGGATGGTACTCTGCCAATAAACATTGCTGTGTATAATCTGCGCTGTGGTAGCCAAGTCAGACACTATTAAGTGGGTATCATAAAATGAGAAATAAACATATGAAAATAAGGCACCAGCTATGAAACCATGGACAGGATTGCCTGGTTATTTTTACTTCAAATATTTGCACCATGGTTTAAAATCAACTTCTCCCTATATTTCAGCATTATTATTTTCACTAGATTTCAGGAAACAGCTCTTCATTTGCTGGTATTGGTTTTACTCATTTTTACCTCTATGCAACTCTTTTGCTTTACAACATCTGGTTCCAATGTGAAAAACTTTTAGAATGCTTCTTTAGGTTTTGTCAGAAATCACAACATGAAAATGAACATGTAAGTGGTCTACAGTAGCTAGACTAAAAAATATGAAACTGATATTTGGGGAAAAAAAAAAAATAAAAATCTGTAGCATTCACAGAATCACAGAATGTTAGGGATTGGAAGGGACCTTGAAAGATCATCTAGTCCAATCCCCCTGCCAGAGCAGGAACACCTAGATGAGGTTACACAGGAAGGCGTCCAGGCAGGTCTTGAATGCCTCCAGAGTAGGAGACTCCACAACCTCCCTGGGCAGCCCATTCCAATGTTCTGTCACCCTCACTAAGAAGTTTCTTCTCAAATTTAAGTGGAACCTTTTGTGTTCCAGTTTGTACCCATTACCCCTTGTCCTGTCATTGGTTGTCACCAAGAAGAGCCTGGCTCCATCCTCCTTACACTCACCCCTTACATATTTATAAACATTAATGAGGTCACCCCTCAGTCTCCTCCAAGCTAAAGAGACCTAGCTCCCTCAGCCTTTCCTCATAAGAGAGATGCTACACTCCCTTAATTATCTTTGTTGCCCTACGCTGGACTCTCTCCAGCAGTTCCCTGTCCTTCTGGAACTGAGGGGCCCAGAACTGGACACAATATTCCAGATGCAGTCTCACCAGGGCAGAGTAGAGGGGAAGGAGAACCTCTCTTGACCTATTAACCACCCCCCTTGTAATATACCCCAGGACACCATTGGCCTTCCTGGCCACAAGCGCACAGTGCTGGCTCATGGTCACCCCGCTGTCCACCAGGACCCCCAGGTCCCTTTCCCCTACACTGCTCTCTGATAGGTCATTCCCCAACTTATACTGGAACCTGGGGTTGTTCCTACCCAGATGTAAGACTCTACACTTTCCCCTGTTAGATTTCATTAAATTTTTCCCTGTCCAACTCTCCAGCCTGTCCAGGTCTTGCTGAATGGCAGCACAGCCTTCTGGCGTATCAGCCACTCCTCCCAGTTTGATGTCATCAGCAAACTTGCTGATAGTACGCTCTATTCCCTCATCCAAATCATTGATGAATATATTGAATAATATAGGCCCCAGTACTGACCCTTGAAGTACTCCACTAGATACAGGCCTCCAACTAGACTTTGCCCCATTGACCACGACTCTCTGGCTTCTTCCCTTCAGCCAGTTCACAGTCCACCTCACTACCCGATCATCCAGACCGCACTCCCTCAATTTAGCTGCGAGGATGCTGTGGGAGACGTGTCAAATGCCTTACTCAAGGTAAGGTATACCACATCCACCGCTCTGCCATCATCCATCCATCTTGTTATGTCCTCATAAAAGTCAATGAGGTTGGTCAAGTACGACTTCCCTTTGGTGAAGCCATGTTGACTGCCCCTAATGATCCTAATGCCCCTAATTATCCCTAATATGCCTTGAGATGGCACCAAGGATAAGTCGTTCCATCACTTTCCCAGGGATGGAGGTGAGGTGGACTGGTCTATAGTTACCTGGGTCCTCCTTCTTGCCCTTTTTGAAGAATGGAGTAACATTTGCTTTCCTCTAGTCCTCAGGCACCTCTCCTGTTTTTCAAGACTTGGCAAAGGTGATGGCTAGCAGTGACCTCAGCCAGCTCCCTCAGCACCCACAGGTGCATCCCATCTGGACCCATGGATTTATGGATGTCCAGATTGCCTAACTGCTCCCTAACCCAGTCCTCATCAACTGAGGCAAACTCCTCCATGGTCCTGCCTTCCTCTGGGGCCTCAGCGGTATGGGGCTCCTCAGGACAACTTCTGGCAGAGTAGACAGAGACAAAGAAGGCATTCAGTAACTCTGCGTTCTCTATATTTTCGGTCACCAGGGCACTCACCTCTTCGTCAGTGGGCCTACATTGCCTCTGGTGTTAGTTTTATCTGCCACGTATTCGAAAAAGCTCTTCCTGTTGTCCTTGACCCCTCTCACCAGATTTAATTCTAAGGAAGCTTTAGCTTTCCTAGTTGCCTCCCTACACCCTCTGACAACAGCCTTATATTCTCCCCAAGTGGCCAGCCCCTTCTTCCATGACCTAGAAACTCTTCAACTTGAGCTTACCCAGCAGCTCCCTGTTTAACCACGCAGGTCGCCTGGCTCTCTTCCTTGATTTCCTATGTGTCGGTATGCTCTGATCTTGTGCCCGGCAGAAACAGTCCCTGAACACTAACCAACTATCCTGGGCCCCTTTACCTTCAAGCAGCCTTGCCCATGGGATTTCCCTTAGCAATTGCCTGAAAAGGCCAAAGTTTGCCTTGCTGAAATCCAGGGTTGCAATTCTGCTTGCTATCCTGCTCCTACCACATGAGATCCTGAACTCCACCATCTCATGGTCGCTGCAACCAAGGCAGTCCTCAACCTTTACTGCTTCAACCAGACCCTCCTTGTTAGTGAGGATAAGGTCCAGCAATGCACCTCTTCTAGTCGGCTTCTCCACCCTTTGCATCAAAAAGTTATCATCAAGGCACTGGAGGAACCTCCTAGACTGCGGCTGGCCAGCCGAGTAGTCCTTTCAACAAACATCAGGGAAGTTAAAATCCCCCACCACAACCAGGACCTGTGATTGTGAGGCTGCTCTCAGCTGTTTGTAGAAGGCCTCATCAACTTCCTCACCCTGATCTGGTGGGCTGTAATAGACGCCCACAATAGTATCACCCTTGCCAGCCTGCCCCTTAACTTTTACCCACAGACTCTCAACTCTCTCACTCCCAGACTCTCTCGCTCCTCATCCGTGTCTGGACAATACTCAATACATTGTAGTTGCTCTCTCACGCAAAAAGCAACTCCATCACCACGTCTGGCTGGCCTTTCTTTCCTGAAAAGAACATAGCCATCCATGACCACATTACAGTCATGTGTGCTGTCCCACCATGTCTCTGTAATTGCCACCAGCTCAAAATCTCCTGCCCTAACACAGGTTTCTAACTCCTCCTGCTTATTCCTCAGGCTGCACGCATTGGTGTACAGGCATTTTAGAGAGCGAGCTGAGCACTCTGATTTCACCTCAGGGGTATGGGAGGCCTCCCAGCCCTCATGAACTCGAGAGTGATGCCCTACTGATGCAAGCCCAGGTACCACCCCATCCCCCTTCGAGTCTAGTTTAAAGCTCTCCAAAGGAGCCCTGCTAATTCCTGTCCCAGCATCTTTTTGCCCCTGCAAGATAAACCTTTCCCATGTATCACTGTTTGGACTGGTGTCTTGTAAAACCAGCTATTATCAAAGTACCCAGAGCCCTGCCTGTAGAACCAGTCCTGTAGCTAATTGTTTAGGGACTGGATTTTTCTATTCCCTCCCACATCATCACCCAAAACTGGAAAGGAGGAAGAGAAAATCACTTGGGCCCCAGACTCTTTTACCATCCGTCCCAAGGCCTTGAAATCTTTTATCATTCCCATCAGACTGCGGGATGCAGCTTCCTCCCCATTTGTCTGGAAGATCAGCGGTGGGTAGTAGTCCACCAGGTGCACCAGGTTGGGGAGCATCCTGGCGATGACCCTGATCCGGGCTCCAGGTAGACTGCACACTTCCCTACGATGAGGGTCAACTCTGCAGATTGGGCCCTCCATCCCTCTCAGAAGGGAATTGCCTACTACAATTACCCTTCTTTCTTTCTTATCTGAGAAGGTCTTGAGGTGTGGGGTCAACTGCCTCTTTCTATGTGACCTTGTAGGTGGGCCTTGCACCACATCCTTACCTACCTCCTCTTCAAGTTCCAGGGCCTCAAACCTATTACAGAGGGGCACCTGGGGAAGCAAAGCAGGTAGGGAGGGGGTTTGCCCACAGTCCTGAACTGGAACTGGCTTCCAACCCTCGTCATCTTTTCTGTCCCTGCCTCTGTCCGACAGCGACAGGGCAGGGGCTGTCTCAGGTCTTCTCCCTCTGCCCAACAGGGCAAGGGGTTCATCAGTTTTGGGGAGTATCCCCCTGGACCCTCTCTGAGTGGCATGCCAGGGAGTTACTCCACCAGTCAATTTCCTTTTCACACTCCCTGATGGTCCTCAGCATCTCAATCTCCTCCTTAAGCTTCACAATCATGTAGAGCAGATCTTGCACCTACTCACACCTCACACATGTGGGATGCTGGCCATCGTCATCCGGCAGAAGCAGGCTCTGGCACTCCCTGCAGCCAGAAACCTGAATAACCATGATTCGGGGCAGACAGTCTGTCTGAGTTGCTACACTCTTCTTCAGACAAGCTCTCTTCCTGGTCGAGACCATGGTCAGCAACAGTAGGAAACACTGGCAGTAGGTGAGAGTCTAACTAGTAAAAGATGACAACCTCTACACCCTAGTGCACGAGTTACCACACCCACTGCTGCAGGACGGTGTGGGTGCTACTCACCCGTGTCACAAGCCGATTGACCCTTCCAGCACCTGGTGGGCAGTGACGCGTCACTGCCCTCCCACAGGCTTTTTCAAGACGAGGGGCGGGGGAGTGATCGCCCTTGCCACAGTAACGCCCACTCCACGTCAGCTGCTCTCACAAGGGCTGCCAGGAGCTGACGGGTCTCTTGAGAACTAAAGTGCCTGATTGAGAGAAAAAAACAACCCAAGAAAAGGCTTCTCTGTACCGCGAAGACTTCTCTTAATCAGGACCCACCGAGCTGCCTCCGATCAGCTGATCTCAGGAACTGAGTGCTGGTATCAAGTTATGACAGCTTTTAAATCACCTGTCCTCGCTGTGGTAATGGCCATTCCACATCAGCTGCTCTCGCAAGGGCTGCCGGGAAATGCCGGGTCTCTCAAGAAAGAAAGTGCCCAATTGAGAGAAAAAACAACCCAAAAAAAGGCTTCTCTGTACCTTGAAGATTTTGCTTAATTGGGACCTGCCGAGCTGCCTCCGATCAGCTGATCTCCTTACTTTCTGGAAGGGAGTATAACCAATCATATGCCTCATAAGTAAAAAACAAAACCAAAGTAAACAAAACAACAAAAATAAAAAAAACCAATAAAATAAAAAAACCAACCAACCAACCAAAAAAACAACAGGAATTCCCAAATGCATTTTCTTTTGTTTTAATTAATATTAAAATTATATTATAGGTGCTAGCTGCTGACTGCCTGAAGACATTGCATGTTCTACTGCTTTCAGTCAGGTTAGGGACTACAAACTGAAAACTGGGCAAGAAATTGACTTTCTGTTTTGCTAGCATTTAAGATACAGAAGTGATTATTTAAAAACTGTTTCAGGTTGTAGGCAAACAAAATGCATCAAACATTGACATTGTTTGTCTTTTAAAGTTGAAATAGTTTGATTTAATATGAAATAGTTTGCTTGCTGCATTTTAATTACAATAAGTATCACTACAGTGACCCACTGACTAAACAAATGAAAGATTAATCCTAGTATATAGAATTGAGCCATTTTGGTTTTGAGGATAATTTTTATCTGACTGAGATATCAAAATTAACGAATCATGGGATGTAAAGAAATTTATACAATCTGTAATGGTTTGAAAACACTATACATGGTGTGTTTGCCTGCATTTATTAAATTTTTTCATGTAAGTCTAGTTCTGGCTGTAACTTTGATCCCCAAGGGACTGAATTTTTAAAATCCCTTAAATATCCAACTGGAATATCTGTTATTGGGACCCCAAAGTTAGTTTTAGGAGGACAATAAGGTCCAAAACAGGCTTTTATTCCATCCAGGAAAGTCCAGGAAATTCTGGGAAAACAACCAATTAGAAACGGGGTTTATAAAATCAGTTAATATTCTGGTAACATAAAATACAGTTTCAGATATCAACTTGAGGAAATTATTGGGGTACAGCAAAAAATAATAATGGAGATCCACAGCGTGCATACACGTGGCTCACCATAAACAATGCCAGAGCCATCCCTGACTCCAGGAAAATACACGGGCTTATATTTAAGCACGGAATACGCTCACTGGTCTAGTGAGGAAAACACCTGCCCAAGCAGTGAGGAATTATTTAATACACTCACTTATCTGGTGAGAAAATATCTAAGTTATCACTTACCCACACACAGAGATGAGGTAGTCCCATTTCTCTTTTGGGAGGTTACCTTAGACGGCATACCAGCCCTGGGAGGACTCTTGGTGGCAGCATTTGGCCCGTTCTCCGAGAGGACCACACAAAGAACAACCTCGTCAGTAAGTCCTGTTTATAGTCTTGTCAGATCTGTCTGTGGGCAGTCTAGCAGCTTCACGGCTTCTCTGGACCCCCCTACTGTGGCTATGTGCACCTCTGCACCCTCCTACTGTGGCTGGTGTGCCCCCTCCTCTCTCCTAACGACTCTGTCCTGGGTCTCACTGTAAGAGCCATTAGCTGCCCCATTGCAGGAGAGGGGGGAGGTGTTTGGGAAGAAGTGGGGGTTGTGCACACATGCAGCTGCCACATCAGTTCTCAGCAGAGTTGGGGCGGGGGTGGCGGGAGAGTGTACTGCCACAGTTATAAAGTGTATTTGCATTTAGTGCTGAGCACAGAGTTTAAGTACAATGTAAGTCACAAAAGTATTTCACTTTTCCCATTGCACCTCAGAAAGGAAACCAAAAGAACGTTGGAGTCTTTGTGAAGTGTTTTGTGCCTGTTTAAATGCCATCAGTAAGCAGGTGATTACAGGAGAATTCTATCAGCTTCAAGGTCATCTCAAAGTAATATTTACAATTACAAAAGATATAAAAATTTATAGAGTTTCTGTATAATCAATCTAGACTACTTAGACCATTTATCTTTAATATTCTACAAAAAAAGTGCAAGTTTCTAGCTACGCAAATATTTGAGCACACCTCTGAAATCAATGTGACCAAATATGAAAGGAGGGTTGGAGCTAAGATTTAATTTCTATAAGCTCCATTACTGTCAATGAACTATGACAAAATTATAGAAATTGACTTGTTTAGAAATATGCCCATCGAAGTTCTCACCTAACCAAGAATTAAAATTGTAATTAAAGATTTTTCTATTCAAAATATTATTTTCTCATTTAGCCTCTCACTGCTTTCGATGTTAACCAGCTGTGGTTATGTACTAAGAAGTTTGAATAAAACTTAACACCAGCCTTCATTTGTGAACCCCTGCATATTAGAATATAATGCAAACAAATCTGTGTTGGCTGATTGAAGAAAGTAGAAGTATCTTCTTGGATGTAATGCTTACTTATATGTAATTTGTCACAGGTGAAATGTTAAAAATTCTTTCATTTCTAATAATATTGGCAACACTGTATTTATTTAACCTCAGAAAACTTTAATTTTGTTAATCAGTTTTAAATGTTGCCATAGAAGAAAATATGTGATGGGAATGTTCTTTACCGAATTTTATATAACATTGAGTTCTGTGAGCTATCATGAAGCCTTTGGACCGGATTCTGGCATTACGTTGTTGATGGTAAAACAATAAAAACCCAAAAGTTTCATTTGACTAGCCAATTGACATTTTACAGAAGTTCAAACACATATTTGTTACAACTGCTATTAGTCTTCCATGATATTAATAAAGTTAGAGACTGAGACCAAACTAGAACAAAATAAAACTTCATCTTGCACTTCATAAATAGATATAAAGCATAATTTTAAAGAGCAACATGGGAAGTGTTCTGTGATAATATAGCATCGTGAAATGTAAGATCTGGAAAGTTAATGTGAACATGGAACAAACAGGAAAAAAATATCAAATGCAAATCAACTCAAAACAAAATCCTCAGTGATGCAAGAAAATATGCCTTTGCCTTTGATGATGTGGCTCTTGTAGGGAGCTGATACCATCAACTAGCTACAACTCCATAATGCTCTGAAAGGTACTTTGAGTGAGATGGATGGCATTTTATAGGAAAAATCTTTACTGAAGAATGCAAATTTTGTTTAATCAAAGAACATCCAAAGCAGCTTAATTTAATGTAAAATAAATGTTCCTGAATGAGAGGGATGACTTCAGAGAAACCTAGTTTGTTGGACACTTGCCTGAGAGGACAGGAATCTGGATTCCTCTTCCTGATTCAAGGATATTTAGGAAAGCAGTGCTTAGATGTCAAAGCACTCAAGTTCTTTCCTTTCAATGAAAGTAAGTTCCAGGAAATTATTAGTTTGATCCAAAAGTTTTACTTAAGTCTGCTGTTATTGTAATTGTGATCTTAACAACAAAACTTATTTCTTTGCAAACTTCTTCAGGTTTGTGGGTTTTGGGGTTTTTTGTTTGTGTTCTTTTTTTTTCTTTTTCTTGTTGTTTGTTTTGTTTTGTTAAACACTTATTATGACTGAAGAACGAAGTTGGCCTTGCTAGTTTCAGTAATATATCTAAATAAACTTTAATTTTGCATTTAAACTTGCTTTTAAAACTGTGGATATCCTAGCCGAAGGAGTATTTCTATGTTAAAAAACTAGTTTAGAAAACTAGCAGAAAATGCTTGGGACACGTAGTCAAATGAAAAACAAATACGTACAGACTGAGACAGAGATGGAAAGATAGTACTTGACACCATGAAGTCTATCTGTCATAGTGGTGGTAGATTGGTCACAATGTCTTTTTTTCACTAAGAAAATCTCTGAACACAAAAAAAGTACATGAATTTATAATTAGTCAAATACGTGCAGTTTTTCAGGAAGCAGAATTTGAACAGTCAAAATATTTAGCAAGAATTTTAATACAGAGGGAAGGTAAAATACATAATTTGAACTGATTTTCTCTTCACAAATAATGTCTGATATGTAATAATGAGATAATATTTTGAAAATGAAAATAAACTAATTCTTTCAAAATTAAATAAAACTTCCCAAACATTTTCTTATTCTTAAAGAACAGACGTAATAATTTGGGTTAACCTAATATATATCACAGAAGTAATGTAGGCTTATCAATTCACTATCATTTTATTCTTAAATTTCTGCTTACAGTTCCACAATACCACCAAGCACTGATTCATAAAAGTGTAAAAATTTTGAATTCTGTAGCCTTGTTTTCCTGAAATATGCAGTCAACTTTTTGCACACTCAAACACAAGTGAAAACATACGTTTGCTCTTCTTTGTGTCAACAAATCAACTCAGGTTACTAAAAGGTTTATTAGCATTCTGTTCTTTTGTTTTTCTTGAATAGGTTTCTCCACAAGCATTTAGGAAGGCAGAGGTGTGATCAAAATTATCTTTACTGAGATCAATTAATATAAATTTGATAGATAATTTATGTCTGTATTCATTTGAGGTTTTGTTTGTTTTTAATATATGTATTATAATCCTAGAGCTGAAATAATTTAATAATTAATAATTTAATAATAATTTAAATTATTTTTCTATTCAATAACATCAACTTGTTAAAGGTATAATATTGCCTTTTTTTTTTAACTGGGTCTTGGGAATGGATAGTCAATGCTGTCTTCCTCATGTGTAAAGACAAATTGCACCTGCCATCCCCTGTCCCATTTCCACATTTCTAGGATTACAGGAGTTATAATAATAACAACAATAATAATAATAATAATAATAATAATAATAATAATAATAATATAAACTGTGAATGGTGAATTTCCCTTTTGCATAGAAAATACACAGTTTTCTCAACACTTACAACCCCATCAGTAATATTTTCAAAGATATTTACATTGCCAAATGAAGCAGACTGTCATGCAAAGGGATTTCTGAAAGTTTCTGTATTGGTTAGGTACATTTAATATCTTACTTGATATCTAACTTGCATCAGTAGTTACCTAAATATTTTTGAAAGTCTGTCCCAATTCCTTTACAGACCTGTATTCTCAACCTGGAATTTAAACTAAAGCTCATACATTTCTCTGGTGTTGGTGGCTGTTCCCACCACAGTTATTTTCATTTCATATTAATTGGTAACAAAACAGTTAGCATCTTTCTGAAATTCAAACTTCAGACATCAGCACAGTCTATGTTTAAATTGAATTGACTTTAATGAAGTTCCTGCTCTCTTAAAGCTTTTCTGCATATATGTGAGTGACACTTATTTTATCAAGGAATAGATTGCTCTCCACTGCAGATCCTGCAGCTATTTCAACAAGTATTTTCCTGGCTAAAGTTTTTGACATGTGAAACACAAATGTAATGGAAAGATGATTAGGGCTCTGGGTGACCGGCAGGGATTGCAACATCATCTTAAAAAAAAAAAAAAACAAAAACGTAGAAAGTAATTACCTGTCTTTCTAGAGAATATTTGTGCCTTTGAGTTGTATTTACCACTAAATCAGCTTCTGCAATGCTTGTTCGAATGACCCAATGCATCATTTGGGCAGAGCTCCCAGTAGCATGCTAAATATACCCAGCTCTTCAATAGGACATTCTTCTGAAATTTATTCTTCATCCAGCCAGTGCTGTAACACATTGCCAGCAGTGAGAACAGCATGTGTTACTAGAAGGTTAGCTGCTCTTCAACTTCAGCCTCTGTACTATGGATGATATCAGCAAAGTGTGTTAAGGTCAAATGCCTTTCTTAAAACTATATTAGAAAATGTTTGTGATGATACAGGTCTTCCAGGCATAACTATACATATGTGCACTTACAGCTAGGCAGTGTGTCATCAAGACAGGAGCTGAAATGGCAAGATAAGTGTTACAGCATAAAATAGCTGTTAAAACAAGAACAGAAAGTCTTTTCACTGTGTTTAGTATAAATCAGGTGTGACATTCATATTTGTACTTTGAATGAGTTTTACTAAATCTCTTAGCATTTAAGTGTGTGACTTTTTTTTTTTTTTTTTTTTTTAATTTCTGAAGAGATGGGGGTTACTATTGTTACTCATTCTTTCTGGTTTTACTGGAAGCAGGTTAATTTGCGAATAGGACCACTATGGCATATTACTGTAGCTGGCACTGCAAAAAGCTAGTCTCATGAATGCCTGGGACAATATGCAAAGGCAGAAGTATCCAAGTCAGTGGTCATCACCAATGTCTGAATCTCTTCATTTATAGAAATGGTTGGGCAGTCATGGTTGGTGATCGTATCTTTTTGTTATATATAATGTCTCTCTTATCCAGGAAATACTTACTGACCACCCTCTGCTACACCTCTGTTTTCTTTTGTTAAATTTCATGTCCATGTCTGTCAAGAAGGTAAATTAAGTTGTTTTGTTTTGTTTTGTTTTTTTCTTTAAGAAAATCTTAGGATTTTATCCATCCTTCCTGATCCAACATTAACTAAAATCAAAGTAAAAGCTCCTCATATTTTAAGAAGAAACAAATCAAGCCCATACTATTCAAAAGTCATGTTTCATTCATATGTAAAAAAAAAAAAAGGAAAAGATAACAGTAACATACAAAATAGTATGTACTATCACTTAAGAGTTTTTGTTACTGTGAAAATTCTGGATTTATTACAATTCTTTCAATGATAATTTTAGTGTGCGTTGTATGTCCTACAAAAACAAAACAAAACAAAACAAAACAAAAAAACAAAACAAAACAAAACAAAACAAAAAGCCTGTGTGTTTCAAGCCGCTAGATCATTAGCAAGTACCCCAGAACAGCTTGCTTCTGTCAGAGACTGTAACAGGCAGGTTCTCATTTGTGAAGTATTGTATACAAGTGTACCACAAAGGAATTAAATGCCATAACATCTGTGGGAAAGCTGTAAGTTACCAGAAAGTGTCCTTCTAAGCACAAGTGAGAGAATAAAAACCACGTTGCCCTCTTCTTCATGTGGAATAACTGTGTAGCTCAGCTGAACAATTAACATGCATATGTGTGCAATGGTTGACAATACAATGCAGTTGTTCTGTTAGAGACAAATTCAGCCCTCTCAGGGCGCCTGAATGCAGCTGACTCTTTGTATAAACTTTTAGTGGTTTATAGGCAAAATGTGCACAAACCAGTATTTGCTGCTTCCAGTACACTGTTGATACCAATGATGCTAGAGGAAAAACTCATCATTTGGAAGGATAAATGCTGGTGTATCTGTTTTGTTCTTTATTATCAGAAAAGAGTTTCGTCTGCTCGTGTCAAAGGCTTTCAGAAGTCCAGATAGATGACATTTGTAGGCCTTTTGTCCACTGATGTAGTAGTTACTCCATCACAGAAGACCACTAGGCTGGTCAGGCAGGACTTGCCCTTGCTGTTGACATGCTGGCTGTCCTGAAGCACCTCCCTGTCCTCCATGTGCTTTAGCATAGGTTCTAGGAGGATCTCTTCCATGATCTTCCCAGGCACGGAGATGAGGCTGACAGGTCAGTAGTTCCTGGGGTCCTCCTTTCTACCCTTTTTAAAAATAAGTGCAATGTTTCTCTTTTGCCAGTCACCAGGGACTTCCCCTAACTGATATGACTTCTCAAATATCATGGAGAGTGGCTTGACAACTACATTGGCCAACTCCTTTAGGACTTTGGGAAGCAACTCGTCAGGCCCCATGGATTTACCTATCTTCAGGTTCCTCGAGTGGTCACGAACCTGATCTTCACTTGCAGTGGGGGGGACTTTGCTCCCCCAGTTCCTGTCTGGTAGCTCATCCACTCAACATGTGTGGGAAGAGAGCTTGCCAGTGAAGACTGAGGCAAAGAAGTTGTTGAGTACCTCAGCCTTCTCGTCGTCCCTTGTTACCAGTTTTCCAGTCTTGCTCATCAGGGGCTTTCTTTGACTTCCCTTTTCTGTTTGACATACCTGTAGAAGCCCTTCTTGTTATTCTTTGCATCCCTTGTCAAGTTCAGCTCCAGCTTTGGCTTGGCCTTCCTGACCCCATGTCTGCACAACCAGGCAGTGTCCCTATACTCCTCCCAAGATACTTGTCCCTGCTTCCACTGCTTGTACATTTCCTTCTTGCTCTTTAGTCTGACCAGCAGCTTTCAACTCTGACATGCCTTCCTTACCTGATATCTTACAGCTGGGGATCGAGAGCTTCTATGCTCTATGGAAAGCATCCTTAAAGATCTGCCAGCTCTGTCCTGCTCCTATGTCCCTGAGAGCAGTTTCCTAGGACGTCCTGTTGATTAACTCCTTGAGGAGTTTCAATTTGTTTTCCTAAAATTCAGCATCCTGACTTTACCTGTCCAACATCCCTCAGGACTCCTGACTCCATGAGCTTGTGCTGACTGCAGCCCAGGCTGCCTCCAATCTTGATGTCACCAATAAGCTCCCTTGCATTGGTGACCATCAGGTCTAGTATTGCATCCCCTCTGGTAGGGGTGTCTGTTACCTGGGTTAAGAAGTTATTCTCACATCACTCCAGGAGTCTCCTGGATTGCCTGTGACTTGCCTTGCTACTTTTCCAGTAGATGTCAGGGTGGTTGAAGTCCCCTAGCCAGACAAGAGCCTGCAAGCACAATGCCTTCTGTAGCTGAAGTAAGAAGGCTTCATCAATAGTCTCCCACTGATCAGGCAGCCTGTAGTAGACACTAACCACAGGGTTTCCTTTGTTGCCTCTGTCTCTGATTCTTACCCATAAGCTTTCAACCTGCTTGTGGTTATTCTTCAGAGACAGCTCTTCACACTATTCATCTGGAAGTTGGCTAATGCAAAACCCATCTACAAGAAGGGCCAGAAGGAGGATCTGTGGAACTACAGGCTTGTCAGTTTGACCTCGGTGCTGGGGAAGGTCATGGAGCAGGTCATCCTGAGTGACATCACATGGCACATACAAGAAAACCATGTGATCAGGCCCAGTTAACAAGGGTTTATGAAAGGCAGGTCCTGTTTGACCAACCTGATATCCTTCTATGATAAGGTGATTCAACTAGTAAAAGACAGAAAGGCTGTGGACTTCAGTAAAGCCTTTCACACCATATTCCACAGCATTTTCCTGGAGAAGATGGCAGCTCATGGCCTGGATGGGTGCATTCTTTGATAGATAATGAACTGGCTGGATGGCTGGGCCCAAAGAGTTGTGGTGAACGGAGCCAAATCCAGTTGGCAGTAGGTCACGAGTGGTGTTCCCTGAAGCTCAGTACTGGGGCCAGTTCTAATTAATCTCTTTATCAATGAGCTGGATGAGGGGACTGAGCGCACCCTTACTAAATTTACAGATGACACCAAGTCAGATGGGAGTGTTGATCTGCTGGAGGACAGAAAGGTCATACAGAGGGATCTGGACTAGCTGGATTGTTGGGCTGAGGCCAATTGTATGAGGTTCAACAAGGCCAAGTGCCAGGTCCTGCACTTGGGTCACAACAACCCCAGGCAGTGATACAGGCTCAGGGAAGAGTGGTTGGAAAGCTGCCTGGCAGAAAAGGATCAGGGGGTGTTGATTGATAGCTGGCTGAATATGAGCCTGCAGTGTGCCCAGGCGGCCAAGAATGCCAACAGCATCCTGGCTTGTATCAGCAATAGTGTGGCCAGCAGGACTAGGGAAGAAATTGTGCCACTGTACGTGGCACTGGTGAGGCCCCACATCGAATACTGAGTTCGGTTCTGGGCCCTACATCATAAGAAGGATATTGAAGTATTAGAGAGAGTGCAGAGGAGGGTGATGAAGCTGGTGAGGGGCCTGGAGCACCAGTCTTACGAGGAGTGGTTGAGGGAACTGAGACTGTTTAGCTTTGAGAAAAGGAGGCTGAGGGGAGACCTTATTGCTGTCTACAATTACCTGAAAGGAGGTTGTAGTGTGGAGGGTGTTGATCTCTTCTCCCAAGTAGCAAGTGATAGGACAAGAGGAAATGGCCTCAAGTTGCACCAGGGAAATTTTAGATGGATATTGGGAAAATAATTCTTCATGGAAATGGTTGTCAGGCATTGGAAAAGGCTGCCCAGGGAAGTGGTGGAGTCACTATCCCTGGAGGTGTTTCAAACGCATTTAGACAAGATTCTTAGGGACGTGGTTTAGTGCTAGAGTTAGGTTATGGTTGGATTCAGTGATCCTGAGGGTCTCTTCCAACTGAAATGATTCTAAGATTCTATGATTTTATCTCTTGTTGTAGAGGGTGAAACCTCCACTCTTCCTTCCTTGCCTGTCCCTTCTGAACAGCCTGTAGTCATTGATCATCGTGCTCCAGTCACGGGATCCATCCCACCAAGTTTCATTAATGGCCACTAGATCGTAGCCTAACAGCACCATAGCTTCCAACTCTTCCTGTTTGTTGCCCATGCTGTGCACATTGGTGTAGAGGCTCTTCATGTGGGCTGTTGGCTGTGCCACCTTCTTAGAGGAACACCCTTGAATTCCTTTGAAATATTTCACTGAAGTTTTCCTGTTGGCCTCTATTACCTCAGGAGTCCCTGGCTCATCTCCATCAGACTTTAGTTGTGCCTCAGTGAGGTCAACACATCACAGGGTCACCAGCTGAGGGTCGTCATTAGCCCCTCATCCCTCTATCCTTGGTATCTTATCCTACAACTTGTCATGGGCAAGCCTGATATTGTCCCCTTCCTGCATTGTGTCTAGTTTAAAGCTCTGTTGATGAGCCCCCCTAGCTGATGTGCAAAGACTCTTTTCCCCCCCTTTGAGAAAGGTGAACTCTATCTGATGCCAGCAAACAGGCTGCCAGTAGGCCATCCCATTATCAAAAAACCCAAAATTGTGGCAGTGACACTAACCATGGAGCCATGTGTTAATAGACTGTGCCTGTCTGTTTCTTCTAATGTCACTCCCTGCAACTGGAAGGAGTTAGGAGAAAATCACCTGTGCTCCTGATCCCCTTACCAAGTGTCCCAAGGCCCAGAAGTCTCATTAGTTCGCCACTGGACTACGAGTCACAGCTTCATCACCACCCACATGGAAGATCTGTAATGGATAGTAGCCCAATGGCCATACCAGACTAGGAGGTGTCCTGGTGATGTCCTTAACCTGGACCCCAGGAAGGCAGCAGACTTCCCTAAGAGGAGGGCCTGTCTGGCATATTGGACCCTCTGTTCCCCTCAGAAGGGAGTGATCTAGAACTATAATGTGTCTTTTCTTCCTTGTGGAGGAGGTCATAATATGGGGACAGGGCGATAGGCCTTTCTGATCCTGTCAACATGTCTGGTGTAGATAGACCTTAATTTTCCTTATCCATTGACTGGCATCCCATGTCCAGAGCCTCATACATGTCATACAGCAGGACAGTTTAGGATTTTATTTGGAAGTCTCCTTTTCAAGTTGTAATTTGTCCCTGCCTACTCTGCGTTGTAAAAGCTGACATTATCAGAGCCTAAGGTTGCATGATTTCAGGCAGTAGCTCTTTTATACTGAAGTCTGAAAGCAAAAATTCCTTTAAATCTTATATTGCCACATATGTGACCAAGGATAAGGTATTTTTTAGCAGGGATTTGCATTAATATAAATTAAATCTTTAGGATTTCACTTCAAAGGGAAATGCCAATGAAAGCATATCCTTTCTTAGTTGCATTGGTAGCAGGATATTAACATCACTAATGTGAAAGTTTATATAGCTAGAGGCTGGAGTGTCTGCCTCTCAGTAGAGAAAAAGTAATTCCTAGACCACATCAGAAGACTGCAGCACTTAAAATACAAAGAAATGAGAAGTATCTTTTTTTCAAGAGCAGTAAGCAAGAGCAGACTAATTTTCAAATTGGAATACCTATTTTTAAAAAGGTTAATTTTTAATGTATGAATTCTAGACAGACATTGACATAGAAATAAATATATTAGTCATTATGTACTAGCTTTTGCAAGCTTTCCTAGTGCTAAGTATTATTTTGTGCTAGAAATACAGTCATTGATTTGAACAAAACAACTCTACAGTCTAAGTTGCTGCTTGAGGGACAGAAAAATCTGTGTGAAGTATAACTTATCAAATACAATTACACAGTAAAATGGATTATTTCATTGACACTAAACCATAGGAATATCCAATTTGTAAATAGTTAGTGAAGAGATTCTTGAATGCAGAAAGACCTTTTTAGTTGAAAGGAGGAAAAATCGAATGTCGTTTTTTGTGGAACAAAGCACAGGAGATGTATGTATTTGTTTTCTTTATGTCCCAAATAATTAAGGGATTTTAATTATTTTATTGTAAGTCACATAAGCAAATATAAATATCATTCACTTATTCAACGGAAAGTTCAGTAACATAAATTCTTAGCCAGGCATTGCTCAAGCATTTAAAGCATTCATTAGTATCCCCAAATCTTGAAAAGTACTATTAAAAAGCCTGATGTTTAAAGAATATCTGGAGATCTTGTATGAGAGCTGAAGCATTTCAGCTTTCCTCTTGCCTTAATGAGGAATGCTAGCAGCTTAACCTCGAATACAATCTCAGATTATTAGCTACTAATTTGTCAAGTTTTAGTACTCAAAGAATATGCCATGTGCATTTGTATACTTGTGAGTGAGGTTAATACTGTCAGCACAATAGGAGGACATTTTTAATTTTGTTTGTTTGTTTGTTTGTTTTCTTGAAGTTAAGAAAAAAAAATATGTGGTCTAGGAATCAAAAAATTAACTTTTTCTAAAGTAGTATAAAGTTGTTGCTCACTCTCTCTAGGTTCCTCACATACCTAGTTTCATCATCGGTCTGCATCAAGCAGGCATAGTAAATATATCAATTTCTCTTGAACTCCCATAAATCTTATAAAAAGATTTCCTAAATTCAAAAACCATTAATAGTTGATCAGTCTCCCTAGTAAAGAAAAAGTAGCTTTTTTACAACAGACTTTTTGACAACAGGAATCATAAGAGAATATTGAAGTTACTTTTCACGATAAATGCAGACTCTTCTACACAATTCCTACAGTTCAATGAAAAGTATGTGTGGGGGCATTTTTTGTGATTTTTAATGAAGAAATAATCATTACAAAGAAGGCAAGTATTCATATGCCTATGTAGTAGGATGTGATAGCGCTGCTGGTGTGCTTTTCAAGTACTAGCTGGATTATGTGCCTGGGTAGATCTGACTGTGCTTAGGGATTGCATGAAGAATATGTATTACTAAATGAGATGGAAACTGCAAGTTGACAGGCTAACCCACTGACCTGTAGAAAGAACCATTTTACAAAAGACTTTATAAGTGAGGCTTTCTAGCCCGTAAGTGGTTTTAAAGACTCACTCCTACAGTTATAGTTAAATGAACCAGAAGATGCTGTTACCTGATTGCATCACTTTATTTTACAAGATCTAATGGTGTGGCCCAAAAAAAAAAAAAATAATAGAGAAGGCGCCCCCAAAAAGAATAGAGAAGAATAGAGAAGCCTAAAGAGGATTTTTAAAATTCAGTTGCATGTGTCCAAAATGAGAAGTTAAAGACCTTGCCCAACAACCATTGAGAAAGATCTACATTTTATTTCCTTTTTATCATAAAAGATTCCCAGGCTTCTACAATCTTTTAGATTCCTGTTAACTTCCAGAATTATTCTTGTACAGAGTAGCCCAAGTATTACCTCATGACTAAAGAATGTCACTGTTCCTACAAACACATACAGAAAGATGGCAATGATAAGTTTGTGATTTCCCCTGCCCTTTTCTATTTAGTGGTTTAACAATTCACTCAACTATTAGGAAAATCTGACAAGGTTTCTTTTCTCCCCTGAGAGGATTTGGTCTAGTAATTGTAGAATATGTACAATATGTGAACTGGAATGAGGAGTATGACTGACACTGAAGGCTCACAACTTTTAGGAAAGTTACCTAACCAGCATGACAGAGATTCAGAGCCCCTTTGGGCACTATATATTTTTTTTTTTTTTTTTTTTTTTTTTGTCCATTTGTTATTTTTAATTTGGCACAACTTCAACAGGAGAGATCCTAACTTCTGAGTAGATCACTATCATTTTTTACTTATAAAATTAATAATGTTTCTCTAACTTATAAGTTACACCTGCTTTATTGTGAATAAAATCTCATTCTGTTTTCATCTGAGAGAATGTATCTGAGGGATTTGAGTCTTTTGCTTCTGCATGTATATCATTCAGAGCTGACTCTAGGTGCCATAACTAGGTGAAGCAGCTGTAGGTATTAATATAGCTATGACAGCATAACAACTTCTCAGTAGACCTCTCTTCTTAGTGTGGTTCAGCTGTAAGTCCCAATCAATGAAGACTGAAGCTTAGGCCTTCCATGTACCTCTCTTTTAACGGGATCAAATTGAAGGAATAAAATCAGACACTGGAGAGTTAGAATGTGCTGGTTCCTCAAGTAAAATACAGTAAATGCCACGTATCCAATTGTGATTGCAGAATGAGTTTATTGATCTGAAGGCCTGCATTCCACTTAATTCCAGTCTATAAGGCAATGCTTTTTAGAGTTATGCACAGAGAGGATTTGATGCTACACGTTTGAACTACTGTACCGTTGTTACTGATGAAGAAATTGCAATTGGGAAAAATCTGAGCTGCAATTTTCTTAATTACACATGGAGGAGTTATCAACATATTACAGACCAAATCACGAAGTCTGAAGTAGAGATCATTAAAAAGATATTTTGCTATCCCATTAATGAAAAATTTGATTTATCAAAGCTGAACTTTCCAGTTCCACTTAGAGTTTCTTCATTCTTTTGATGCTCTAAATTCCTGGTGTTTGACATGGACTTTTCTATCTAATTTTTTCGAAAATTTTGTTCAGCAGACCTTTTCATTTTCTTTGTGATTCAGAAGGAAATACAATTGAAACATTAGGAAATCATTCAAAATTTGCCATTCCATTCAACCTAGCTTTCAATGTGTTATATCACTTAAAGTAATGCACCAAAGAACTAGCATATATTGATGAAATCTCATTGGACAGCATTATCAGCCATAACATTTTATGTCTGTCTTTTGACATCATTCCTGGTGTCTACAAATGTATCACTTTTGTCTTAATTATGCATCAGACAGTCTGGATATCAATTTTCATATTATAGGTGAATTGCAAATATCTTTCACAATTCAGTGCATGTGAATGGATACATGATAATGTTTCTGTTCCTCAGCTACATGACATTGTTTTTAACTGAGTAATATTAGAATGTTAATATGAATTCATGACGCTTTAAAAATTACTGATATTTTTATGAATACTAGCAGCTGTTGAAATATTCTTAATTACAAATATCACTTATCAAGAGTAGCATATTGAAGTCAAGTAGTTTGTATGCAAGCATATTTGCAAAGTTGTAATGCTCTATTTTTTTCTTTTCACTCTTGAGCTAGGTTTACTTTTTCTTAATGTGTGTAATACTGGACTTGAGATACTTTCAGTTGAAATTAATACACTATAATCTAACAAAATAGAACTTTATTCAAGAGAATCAGGAGATATATTGTCTGTCACAGCAAGTATGTCATGTGTTATGTGGGAGATACTGGATCAAATAAATTACTTCCTACATGAAATACATCATCTGGTAAAACAGACTATATTAATATTGAATCAAATGTGTTTAAGAATTCTTCAGCCTACAGGTAGGTAGAAAGATATTCTTTCCTAAGTCTTTATTTAAATTCAATTCACTAAACATGCAAGGTGTGCGCCATCTGGTAAAAGGCAAAAATAGTACTTTGACAGCTTTCTTTGCTTGTTGTTTTGTTGTTGTTTGGTTTTGTTTGTTTGTTTGTTTTTCTGTCTTAGGCTGCTTTATCAGCTGTGCTATTGGAATAGCAGAATAGGTGTACTCATTTTTCTTACTCTTTAATTGTGGATGAAGAGGCTGTGTTAATGAGGAGCATTATGAGACACATTTATGACTAAGATGTGGATCATTGTCATGCATGTTTATTATAAATCTTAGTGAAAGGCAGTTTTCTATTACATATGCATGAAAGTCTGCTTTTTAACTGTAATTGACAATTTTCTTACTTTATGCTGCGTAATATCTGCTTAGAATGTATGCTGTTACACCAACTTAATGTCCAAATTTTAGCAGTCCCAGTCTTTTTGTTCACTTCTTCATTTAAAAAATCTTACTTTTGTATAGTTTTGGGGTGGTTTTTTTTTTGTTTTTTTTTTGTTTTTTTTTTAACCTTTGGACAAGCTGTCATCTTCCTGGGACATGGATCTTCAAGAAACTCACATAGTATGTATAAGGAAGCCATTTAGCTATTATATAGCTATTTAGCAATAGATCTTACTGGCAATTCTGACCCAAGTATGACACAGCCCGAAGTTCTGTGTCTAGTTATATTAATGGAGCATTTGCACCTGGTTCATCCTCTGCTATATAAAATGAGTTTTTAATTGTGCCCAGAACAAGGAAGTGTGCCATTAAGATCTGAGCATATGGTAGTCCTGAGAATACTGGACAGAAACGGAGAGAAAGATCCACTTGCCTGGTTTCCCCACATTTTTTTCATCCATTAGCAGCCAGCTTTCTTCCCATTCCAACTTAGATATGGATGTTAGTTTAGTCAATGGAGTTCCAGTGAGGCTTTGTTCTATTAAGATTACGATCCCACAGAAGTCAGGTTCTATGATTCTATCTGTTATGATTTCAGGATTCAACTTTGTACAGACTAATTTCTTGATAATATACGTGAGTGAGGAGCAAAAACAGAAGCATGCAAATGAAATTTAAAATGTGGATTTTAAAAATAATCCAATGCAGTTTATATTATTTTGCTACAGAGAGAACAATGCAATAGAGAGCAATATTTGGAACTGAGTGCTGAAAGGAGAGGGGGGAATATTTTCTTGAAGAGCTACTTGTAAAATTAATAGTTTATTTTCATATCTGATTGTTTTTTACTTGACATCAAGTGCATTACAGTGAGTGATGTAAAAATCTTCATCCTGAATCTGCCTAGGGAAATGGTAGGCAGTTTCTATCATTAAGGGACGATGATAACCTGCCATGTTATACAGGGTACCTAATATGATTCCATTTGAGAATCGAGAAGAGGAATTGCCTAGCCAGATATGGACCCTAATTTTTCCAATTGCAATTTTAAAATGTCTCAGAGTTTAAAACAAAATAGTTTAGCCTCCGTTATTTACGTATTTGTGCTTTACCACCACATCCTCAGATCCTAACTGTCATGGTGCTGGCAGAAAACCATTTGGTTAAAGGGAGTTGACACATATGTAGCAAAACAGAAACAGCATTCAAATATGTAACATTTTAGTTGTTTATCACACGTATAGATTTTGTCTTGCTAAAAAGTTATGTAAATTATCTTAAGATAAATTTTAAATAAACTTAGTGACTCTTTTTTTCAGTGAATATCCTTCGATGGAAAGGAAAACTTTGTAATTCGGGCTGCAGAGAATTCTGTTAAACTCTTTTCTACAGTCATAGGAAATTGTGAAGACATGGTGGGTTAACTTACTCATGGCTTTTCTCAGTGGGCTAAATCTTTTCCTTCTCTTACATGAATCAGACGCAAAGGAGAACCTCTGTATTGATACTAATGTCAGTGAGACCCCTCTGGCGCAAGAAGAGCCCAGAAAAGCCTCACTGTTGAGCTGCCAGAAGGAAGTGGAAATAACATCAGGCTCACTCACACATGATTTTTCTGCAATATATTAGGGATGATCATTCAGTGGGAGCTGTACAGCCATGTGAAGTTAGGAGAAAGGGAGAGAGTCCCTTTAAAAGGGCAGTTCAACACAGTGTGTGGGAGCAAGTATCATAGTAGTTGCTGCTGTTGGCTAAGAAGTACCAGGTGCCAGAAGAAAGTAGGGCCTCCAACAGCACTGCCAGCTTCTATACGTATAGGACTGCTGCTGTCCAGTTTATGGAGGGATTTGGCTCCTGGATGACATCTTCAGGTTATTTAACACCAACATACAATAATACAGGTAGCTGAACAGTTTTCAAGGTCAGTTCTGCATTAACCAGGATGTCCTTATCATCTCTCTTCAACATCTGGCATTGCTTTGTCTTTCAAATGGTAGCTTTCAGCTCTGTTTCCCTTTGGAACATGATATACCTACCCTTGTACAGCATTAGCAAGTAGTTACAACACAACATGCTGATCTATAAAGCAGCAGTGTTTGGTTTATCCCTTTCTAGGCTGTTTCTCACAAAGCATCCAAGCTACATTATGAAAACCAAAATACAAAACATTTCATGTCAGACAACAGAACTAACTAGCCTACCATTCAACAGGCAGTATTAAATAGCAAATGTAAAACAGTGTCTGACAGATATTATGGCAAGTTACCTGACAAAAATAGGATCAATGCTCTGCATGTATGAATGGCAAGTTAAAGAATTACATATTTTACAATAACTTTGAAGAGTTTATTCTCTTGTGGACAATTTTCTTTACTTGTTTTTTTTTTTTTTGTTTTTTTTTTGAAGTTGGTTAGTTCATTTTAGGTTAAATTATTTTTACAAGTTTTGGGAGGCACTGTGAAAAAAAAAAGATGTATCATTTTATTATGTCCTCTGCAAAATGTAGCAACATACTTCTACATGAGAAACTGTTCAGCTGAATTATTCTTACGGAGATATGTTGCTAATAGTATGTAAGGATATTTATTCTGTGTATTAAATAAAATAAAGTGGCAGCAAGTTGATTTTTCATTCCTCTCCTCATCCACTAACACGAAGACAAAGCACTATCTCTTGAATTTATTTTCATTTAGAGAAGGGGTGTGGAGAGAAAGGTTTGATCTCTGAAGACCAATGAATTCAAAGATAATATTGTCTTACTGAAGTGGCAGAATACCATGAAGAGCAACGACTAATCTGAGAATAGGATTAAACAAAAACTTAATGTAAATCAAATTATAAGTATTTTTGGTAAAAACATGTCATCTGTGTTAGCTTACTATTAAGCAGATATTGGCAGGAAACAAACTGGAATCTTTATAAACCATGAGAGAAGATATTTGTAGTAGGTCAGAGTTTCACTAATTTCAAATGTAATCAATGCCAGGCATAGTTAATATATTTCTCATATTCTTTTAAGGTCACATGCCTAAAATTAATTTTCAGTGTTTTCATATTTTAAAATAATGGTGAATATGGATAATGACTGACATTCATGGCATGATATGAAAATAAAATCTTATGCTTTTCCATAAAAAATGGGAAATTAATATAATCAAAGAGCCTCTGTTTCTGAACTTCCCTGTACTCCTGTACTAGATCACTGACAAAAGCAGTAAGTACTTCTTGTCCAAAAATTGCAACGTTTCTTTTCAATTTTTTTCTTCCAATGCAGTTCTGCAAGCAGTGGCATACAGCAATATCCATACATAGTGATTCATGAAATCCTGAAAATTATTAGATTTGTTGAGTGCAAAATAATTAGTCATCATTTTTTTTGTTGTACAGACATCATGGTGATGGTCACATGGTAAAGCCTAGACTAGAATAAATGCAAGAAATGATGTTAAGAAGATGTTTAGCCTCACACACTTGACAGTTTGCCATAAAGTTTGTGATGCAATTCTACTTTTTAGGGACTGATGCACACTCGCTTTTTTCACATTTCCTGTAAAAAATGTGTTTCAACAGACTTCATAATTGTTGACCGATAACTAAGAAAATTAGCCAAATGAGAATAAAACATGCAAAGGTACTTCTGAATTATAACCTAGAGTCCAACCTATAGAAACCAATTTTGTTGCTGGATAAAAGAAGCTCTACCAGGAATTTATTATCTGCCCTCTAAATTAAGCAGAAGAGAAATATGACACTTAGCCTTCAATATTCCAGATGGATATACTCCCTGCAATCCCTGCGATGTTAAAAGTAGGAGGAGTAAATAACGTTAACACAACCATGGTTTATGCATTTGATTCTAATTAAGAGACACCAAAATACTATTTGTAAGTCAAGTTTTTCAAGTGAACCAAACAATTATTCTCATCTTTATTCTGTGGGGGGTTTGTTTGCTTGCTTGTTTGTTTTATAAATTTAACTATCTGAGTTGCAACACCAGCCCTCAGGTGGCTAAATGTCTGTGAGGCAAATACCATCCTAACTAACATATACAGGGTGTTTCAAAAAGATGAACCCAATTTCAAAGCAGTATATTTCACAATGGTAATATGTTACAATTACACAAAAATTTACAAATGGCTTAATGAGTTATCAGGTTGGAAATAATTTGAAACTCTATGCCCTTCCCCTTCAAGTGGAAAGAGTTTCATTCATGAGCAGTTCATGGTTGCAGAGATATAGTGATTTCAAATTGGGTCCATCTTTTTGAAACACCCTGTATTTGCCAAAGGTAAATTTGAGAATCACTTCCTTCAGTTTTTAAACGTCTACTTCAGAAACTCCCAGTTCTGAAAAGCTACTCATATGAAGAAAGGATTTCAATTTTAAGATTTTGACATTTGACACAAAACAAAACAACAGGATATGTCAAAGATACACATGATTCAGATACTCAGTAGTTATAGTGTAGCTACTTCATTTTCAGTGGCATAATAGATATCTATAACTGCTGGGTAATTAATCTAACATTTTTCCAACAAATACTCTCAGTTATGGATAATAGGTAGTATAATTGCTCTATGTTATTAATATAAAACATGCTGAAAACTTTCTGTAACTTTGACATCATGAACAGTCTTTTAGTAATGACTTAAAATAAAAATTTTGAAATCTGTCAGACCATGCTAGACACTCTAGTGTACTGGATTTATTATGTGTGTTTAATTTGTTTCACTGATATCAGTTTTTACAAATGTTGTTCTGAAGGATTTAGCATGACACAATGGCTTTATCTGTTTTCTTCATCTTATTTTCAAAGAACTAAATGGAACATCTTTGATGGTAAAAAATACTCTAGGATTGTGGCACTTGGTATTTTTATTTCAATCAATCCTGGCAGACATATCTTGTTATACTAGATCAAACAAATTGTACTTTTGATTTAGTTTGACTCTAATGAGGCTGAACAAACTACATATTTTTCTCTCACTATATGGCTGATAATAAGCAAATAGATAAACAGATGGCATAATTTTTCTAAAATTTCCAAGACACATACTGTAGCATATAAAAAGAGACATTCATAAGTGTCCTATCTTCTGTCACATATCTCAATTCATTCAAGTAAAAATTGATACAGAAGCTACTGTTTTTCCACATAACTGTTGTCTCTTAAAATGTATAAATAGCAAATCTCAGAATGAGAAACGGCATGTTTTAACTAGAAATACAACTAGTTGTGTCACATTTTTTTCTCTGTTCTTCCTAATTATTTCATAGCAGAAGGTTCTTGAGAAGCCATAACAAAAATTAAACACTTCAAGATGCATACATTTACAAATGGCCTTTGTTAACTTCAGTCAAAACAAAATAATTCTAAAGCAAACACTTATTTCAGGAGCAAATTAAGGTTTCCACAGTAAGCCAATACAAGGCAGCTGAATACTTTAAATCCTTCAGAATATAAGGCAGTAGTAGTCAGCCTTCAGCAAAGCCTTGTGTACACAGGTGAATCTCTAGTTTTGGTTATATATGTCTTACACACTGTTTTTGTAATATAAAAAGCCCTTCTTGGTGTTGGCAAAGTTAGTGGGTTTTTTTCTGTTTCTGATGGTGGTGTTATTGTTGTTTTGTTTCTATTTTTTGTGTGATTTTTTTTGTGTGGATACCCATTGTCTTTTGTTGTTGTTGCTGTCACTACAAAAGATTAATTTATTGGGAACTTTGTCATTTACATGGGAGATCAGATCTCCTGAACATGATGCTCTGTCACTGTTCAGACGATGCCAGGAGTCTCCTTTGCAAGAGTCCTTGAAAAAATATCTTCAGATGGATCTGGTGAGATACCCTGAACTGCCATTCTAATATTTTTTCATAATTCAGATGACCCATGTTCTTGCATGACCACTTCAGAATGTATGTGACTTGTTTGCTATTATCTGTATACAAAAGACTCGCTACCATCTGAGTCTTTCTGCACCTGTAGGTACAGTTTCTTTGGACTCCTTACAAGTACTTTACCTATACGCAGTTAGTTAAACTCTGCACGTAGAGGTGCCTAGGAGGATCTCTGGGACGGGCAGATTTCCTACTCAGGCTGGTAGTTGAAGCATATGTTGAAACACACAGTTTATGCCTAACAGTTTGTTTAGACAGAGCACGAGCTGCCTAGAGGAATCTCTGTGACTGTGTGAAATTTCCACTTCTAGAGCTCCTCTAAAAGTTTTCTCAAATGCTTTTCTACAGCATTCAGGGTGATGGCTGCCGGAAGTTCAGTCAGTCACCCAAGGTATTAATGACTAAGTATGTTGCACATGTACAAAGGCACAACATACATTGTCTCATATGATGAGACAATCATATTACCAAGAAGTACCCAGAAGTCCAGGACAGGTCTAAAGACTGTGCAGGTAGGAGTGTGTGTGTGTACGTCTACTGTGCAATTTAAATGAGAGATGAGTAACCGAGAATATTTTATAAACACCTTCCAGACATTTGCAATTTCTGCTCAGTTTATACAGACCTTATCAAATACAGGAAAAGAAGTGACAATACTGCTTTTCCTTGAATTCTCCCTTCTTGAGCTGATGATCTTGAGCTGATGAACCCTTCCATATCTAGCCACCACATCAGAGATCCTGTTGTCTGATAGTGGTACAAATACCAAGACCTGTAGTTAGATAACAGATATATTTTCCTCTGCTTCAGCATCAGCTGAGCAGCAGGCTTAAACCAGAAAAAAAGGAACAGCAGGGAAAAAATGAGCTTTCTTATAAGCCAGAGGATTCAATAAGCAGCTGAAAATCCTAATTCACTGTGACCCACACTGCAAGATTATATCTTCAGGAGAAGCAGTGAGGTAAGCACACTGAGCCTGTAATGTAGCCTCTGGCAATAAAAACTTGTGTGCATGCTAAATAGCAAAACTAGAGTACCTCATTATGTGTATGTTTCAATGGGGTGCATGCAGATGCCTGCTTTTCTACCTACATTCAAAGGCAGATTGACACAAGTCACTGCCACTGTGTATGAGCTAACATTTCCTGCTCCTTATCTGGGTGCTGTGCCTGCAAACACAACTATGTTTCTACACTGGAACTTGACTGATACAGGCAGGAACCTGGAGGACACTGTGTCAATCTGCACTTAACCCTGTACACAAACATTGTACACTTATCAGGTGGTATTTAGTTCCTCAACAACACACTTAGGAGTAGGAAACTAAGCACATATGATGATCACTGGAGATCTAGTCAATAACAACAGAGGAATTAGAGGAGATATTCATCTCATTCCAAAATAGTCATCTACATTCGGCTAGCTGCCTTGTTTTCTTGACTCCATCAACTACATTGGTTTTATCTCCATTGACTTAAACATCCATCTCAAAACAGACACCTACTTTCAGGTAGATAGAACTGGAACTGTTCCTTCATTTTCTAACAATTTTCTTAGACATTTTTGAAGAAAAAACCATCAGTTTCAGTATTCAACAATCATTAGGCATCTCTTACAAAACCTAACCATAATAGAGAGTTTTTCAAGCTACATCTACAAAAACATTCTCAATTGATTTAGATGGTTTTCTTCTCAAAATTCCCTAGAAGAAATTTGGATATTTGACTAAATACGGAAGAGGACAGTTCTGTATCACTTTCCTTACAAGTAATTTTTGGTTTAAGTACAGAAAAACTCTCTTATAAAAATATTTTACCTACGATTTCAATTGCTTCTGCAAGGTAGTTCCTTTTCTTTTTCCCAGCAGAGGCTGAGAAAAGAAAATGTTAAGAATTCCTCATGGTCGTTTTTCATTTAAGATGCAAGCTTTCCATTAAAGAAAAATCTTTTTCTGTATAGAAAGGTCGCCACAATCCAGGAGCTATGAGCTATAAAGTTTCAGGGGTATGTAAAGGCTAAAAATATATTTTAAGCTTTACTTGAACTGGTGATAATTATTCTTCAGAGCTTGAATTACTGCTGCACAGGTCTGATACTGAGTGTCTGTTAAAAATACTTAATGATCCAGCATTCTGCAAAATAGCAGAGGGGTTTGGTCACATCCATAGAAACATGAAATCCAGCAGCCTGGCCATGGTTTCTTGGAAGTAATGCTCCAAATAGAACCACGAGTCTCAGTGTGTGAAAACTTTCTCAGAATAAAAACTCTGGTTGGAGAAAGATTTAAGATCATTTAAGTTAAACCAGTCTAAGTTTCTACTTACCTCTGTAATGTAGACTTTTACATTTTCGGTAGATTTTCTCTGACCTGTAACATTGTTAATAAGCAACAAAGGGGCAGTTTCCTGCATGAAAGGTGGCTGATCTAGCATGTATTTCCAAATCTCTTTAGAATCACAGAATCATTTAGATTGGAAAAGACCTTTAAGATCATCAAGTCCAGCTGTTAACCTAGCACTGCAAAGTCAGCCACTAAACCGTGTCCCTAAGATTCTCATCTGCATGTTGTGATGACCTTGAAGCCTCCATATTCTTTGCAAAACAAAGGCCTCATTAATGGTGTATGTTATGCCTTAAACAGCTAGTTTTTTGCAGCTTCTCACAGGACCAGATAAGTGCTGTGGGAACAGGACTTCTGTCTGTTTCTCAAGATTTTTACAAGATGAAGGCATATATTTTTGAGATAAAAGCATTAACAGTGTTTCTTCCTTGAAGCCTACCAAGGCCTCTGTCCTCATGCCTTATTAATTAGGCTGGAACTGAGTCAGGGTCATTCAGCAATCACTGAGAAATAATAAATCACCAGCCATCCCTGGATGACAAAACGACTTACATCTAGGCACTTTTGAGACTACAGACATATTTTCCTAGACCACCGATCTATTTCTGAAACAATCTCCTTAATTAGCATGAAGAATGAGCAGAGGAAGGAGATGAGCCACCCTATCCTATGTTGCATGCAAATGGAGCAAATTATAGAAATTCCTCACTCAGGACACCAGGTGTGTGTGTGGCATTAGTGAAGTTTCATCGCACCCATCACCAAGACTGCTACAGATATTGTCACTGGATCAACAGAGTGGTGAAATCTTACCTATTTTAATCTATCTCTCTTTCCTCTCTTTTTCTCCTTCTAACTTTATTCTGGGCACATAAGGGTGATATAATTTTGAGTTTTGTTGTTGAAGTCTTGCTAAGTTTTATTATATAGTTATGAACTTTTGTCAAGCCACTATTTGCTGTAATTCCACTGAGTTTTAAGTAAATTCATTATTTGATTGAATCCCTAAAGTAATTGTTATTCCTGGTTACCACACAGAGTATTCAAAAGTTAACTTGGCCTTCACTCCACTGAGTGGGAAGGGACATGTGTCTTTTAAACACCAGGGATAGTGACTCAACCAGTTCCCTGGGCAGCCTGTTCCAATGCCTAACAACCCTTTTTGTGAAGAAACTTTTCCTGCTATCAGATAAAAATCTCCCCTTCCACAACTTGAGGTTATTTCCTGTCATCCTATCACTTGCTACTTGGGAGAAGAGACCAAAAGCCTCCATGCTACAACCTCCTTTCAGGTACCCCTAGAGACCTACAAGGTCTCCTCTCAGCCTCCTCTTCTCCAAATTAAACCACCTCAGTTTCCTCAGATGCTCCTGATCAGACTTGTTCCCCAGACTCCTCAAAGGCTTCACTGCCATTCTCTCTTCAGGACCTCAATATCTTTCTTGTAGTGAGGTGCCCAAAACAGAACTCAGCATTCGCAGTACAGTCTCACCAGTGCCAAGTACAGGGGGACAATCAGTTCCCTAATCCTGCTGGCCACACTATTTCTGATACAAGCCAGGATCCTGTTGACCTTCTTGGCCACTTGGGCACACTGCTGGCTCATATTTTGCTGACTCCTGATGAACACCCCCAGATTCTTTTCCACCCAGCATCTTTCCAGTCAGTCTTGCCCGAGCCTGTAGCGTTGCCTGGGGTTGTGACCCAAGTGCAGGTCCCAGCACTTGGCCTTCTTAAACCTCATACAATTGGCCTCAGATCATTGATCCAGCCTGCCTAGGTCCTTCTGTAGAGTCTCTCTACTTCTGAGCAGATCAACACTCCTACCCAACTTGGTATCATTTGTAAACTTACTGAGGGTACACTTGATCTACTTGTCCAGATCACTGATAAAGATATTGACAAGAACTGGCCTCAATATTGAGCCCTGAGGAACACCACGTATTGGTACTATGTACTTGGAAAACAGAGGATACAACAATAATCCTATTTTTTTACCTATGCATACAGAAACCTATTTTTAGTTCTGTCAAATTTCAGCATTATGCACAATTTACATATCTGTGTTTCTCTCATACTGCTTAACTTCAGGGTTGGCTGGTAATGCTTTTCTAGTTCAGTTACAATTTCTCTCCCATTCCAGACATAGTAGATTGACCTACTGAGAAATTTAATCTAGTGCATGGAGGAGGAGCAGTGTGTAGCATCTAGTAGAGAATATAATCTCCAGAGAGAACCCGTACTCATACTGTGTCATGATTCATGTTTCTTACCATGTGCAGTGACTGGTGGAAACCTCCATATCATGCAGTCTGACCTGTGAATCCCTCTTCTCACATGATCCAATGTGTAGCTTTTCTTGCACTTAATCAGAATGTAAACCAACTGTCTGATTCATTAAACAGTTTTCTTCAATTTATTTTGAATTCAATTTTCTGCACTGTCCTCAAATATAAAAGGTACAAACATTTTCTGAACCCATGATAGCATTTTGTCATTTCACTGGGTTGATCTCTCAGATGTTGAAAACTTTGTTCTACCAGAAAGTAAAACTACAATGTAACATTTGAATGTGATTTCTCCTGGTATTAGCAGAACCCAAATTCCTTATCTAGAAAAGCCAGAAACATTTTAACAGACTAGCAATAATAATATTGTGAATATTTTTGTTTATGTATGATGTTCTTTGCTTGGTAGCCTACTTTCTGGCTCAATTAAAGTGAGGCTATGGAAAGCAGACAGTTTTCCTCATAAACCAGGTAGCTATAGGGTGCAATCTAATATTTCTTAACTTTCTGCTTGAAGAACGGTGTAAACTTAAATTCTCCAACTTCTTATGGTCGCACACTCTTTTGCCTCTCTGAATCCATTTTGGCTCCTCTTTGAACATTTTCATTTTTAAGATTTCTTTTTTTTCTGAATATGAAATTCATCTGGACTTGTCTTCTAGTAAATACAGATGTAATGATAATATGTTACTTCTAGTTCACTGCCATCACATGTCTTCAAATATTTATGTCGGCATGGATATCCGTGATAGTATCCTCAGTGACCCATTTGTTATAGCAAAGCTCCCACTGTGGATGTCCATTAGTTTGATTCTCATGTGGGAAGACTCTGCATACACCTCTAGGCTGTTTTTGGCCTGTGTGGCCAAAGATATATCCCACAAAGAGAACATGTCTTTGTTAGCCTGTCGAGAAAAAACAGACTTTGTGACCCAAGGAGTCTAGTGACCTTGCCTTAGTTTTATCCCCTCCTTGCTTCAGTCTTATCCCTGCCTTGCTTCTCTTACACTAGGAAGCTGATTGCTCTGGAAACACAACAAAGAAAGCAAATAGCCATACTCTCTTAAAGTCCATGTACACCCAAAGTGTCACCTTTGGTATAGCTCAGATATAGTAGTAAATGTAATGTATATTTTCTTGCTTCACTGTTGTTCCTGCTCAGCAGAGTTCTCTTGGCTCAGGTGGATTTCCCCAGGAGCCCATGGCCCTTGGTCTCCAAGCAGAGATGCTTTGCTGGGAGGTCTCCTTCTTATACCTCTGAAAACAGCTTCCTCCTATTCTTCTGTACCAGTGCCCCCTGAGCATTTAGCAAAAAGCCTTTTGCTTACTGTAAAACTTCTGTTGGTTTTTTTCCTATGATTCATCACTTGGAGGAGTGGAACCAGTCACCAGGTGTACTATTGCCTACCTCCTAAAAGCACCTGGTACTAAAATTTGGCTTAAGATATCCTTGCCATCCTGGGTCATTCATTTTCACTTTGCTAACTTTTTATTTTATTTTATTTTATTTTATTTTATTTTATTTTATTTTTTTATTTTATTTTATTTTATTTTAATCACCCCTGTTGCAGTTCACTCGTTATTGATAATTGAACTAGTTGTTGCACAGTAAAGTTGCACAGTGAAACCACACTTTTTTATTTACAACAATGCAATAGGATGGGGGATTTCAAAATTGATTTCAACTTGTTATAGTTAGAGAAAATCAGGTAGAACTACACACTTATTTGATGTCTTGGCTAGAAAAGGCTAGGTAGTTATCACTGATTTTTATTTCCTAGTGTGCCAACACAAATATGCCCATATAACACATGCACTAGTATCCATTGCTTGCCTGTTCCACACTGCAGAGAGGTCTTTTTGGAACAAAAGGAAATAATGTAGAAATCTCCCACTGTCCAGCTGATGTTTCCTGACTGCTTGAACCTATCTGGCCAAGGAACGTTATAATTTTTGTCTCCTGAACATATTCTGTAGCATAAACACTAAAATAATTTTGAATGTGAAAATAACTTTGAACAAGGAAAGGATTCAAAGGATTCATGCCAGTTTCTTTTTTTTGTGTGTGTGTGTGTGATGAGGAGTTAACATTTCATTTCTAATAATGATTCTGATATCAGTATGGCATGGCTGGATTTTTTTTTTCTGTTTCTGAGGGCAGTATTCCAGGTATGTCCTCCACCTGTCATTTGCTATATGTAAATAATTTCAGGTTGAAGATAAGAATAACTCAACTGGAATCACAGTAGTTTGCAATAGTGGGGCTAGCAAGGTTTTGGATGGTCATATATTCAGTTTTTATTTTTAATTGATTGTTAATTGAAAACATTGTGTATTATTTGCACAGCTGTGCTATTATCCTTTACTTTCAAATTTTATCGTATTTCACTGTGAAGACCTGAAATACTTCCACAAAAAAAGGCTTTTGGATAAATATTGTAGTAGTGAGAAATCATTTGCTTTTGATTTGGTTTGTATTCAGAATATAAAGGTGTTTTAGGTGTTTTTTATTTGGATAAATCATGTTAGATTGTCTCAGTTCCGCTTGTTCCTATCCAACAACAGTTTTACCTACCCTATCTGCTCATAATCATCCCTTTGGCTACATACCCCCATGTAGGACATGATCATATCTGAAGTGTGAAGATTTTATCCTGGACAAGAAAGTGTTCTGCCTTCTCAATGTAATAAAATAGTGCAGAGATTATATAAAACATTTAAATAATCACAACCAATTTTCACTCAATAGAGCTCTGGTTTATGCCTGTTTAAATATTTTAGCATCAGTAATGTTACCAGGTGCAGGGCATAAGTTTATGACACAAGTTCAGCTATTATATAAAAATACCCATCTACTGTACTACTTACTTTTCTTGGTACACCAGTTACTTTTCAGTATATTTCTTTTGAGCAATGTATTTCTTAAAAAACCTTCATAATTCCAAGGTGCTTGGCAGATCTTAACTAGTCCAGCATATACGAAAATACCATTAGTATATGTTGGCTGAGATTTTTAAAACTGCTACTTAAATCAAATAAAGAAACCCAATCTGTTTGTTTGTTGTTTTTTTTTTTTTTTCCATACAGTAGTAATAATATTGTCAGTGATATTTTTTTTAAATAATTATCAAGTATGTTAAACCTAAGCAATACTTACACCACAGTTTGAAATGAAATGCACAGATTTATTAACAGTGTTTACATGTTTATGCTCATTACATTTAATTTGAATATTAAATACTGATCTGACTTTGACCTTTTTGATTTCTAGGAGATAAATATCTAAGTCAGTAATCTCATTTTTTTTGGGCTGCTCTTCATTTCAATGTAAATTTCATGTTACAGCAGTCACATTTGGGTAGATGTTGAAAGAAAAACTATGACAATCAACTTGTAGCTACTGGTAGCAACAATATTAGATCCTTATACAACAAGCTGCTGAATATTTTACATAGTTATTCAATTGCAAGTGCTATATGCAGGAGTAAGTTAACTTCTGACTGAAAGGGCAAGGGTATATCTTCCACCATAAGAAAGTTGTGCATTTGCGACAAAGTTTTTCAGATCATCCGTAGAAAATTTTGTTCTAGTGCATCAGAGTCCAATACTGGGCTCAGTGAAAAATAACACCTACATCCTTACTGCAGAACAAACAACAAACAAAAAAAAAAAGTTTTGAAATCACTTACAGACCAGACTAATACTGTTTTTTATACCATGAAGAGTGTTTCTTGGTTTTGTGACACTATGGGATAATTTTAAGGCTGATAATTGTTCTGCCCTATACTCATTCCTTCTCTTTCCTTCTGTCATATAACCTAATGGTTTAATATTTGGGAGGTAGGGGTGTTAAGTTTCTGACTAAATTCCATGGAATAGAGCTTCTGCTTTTTAATGGTGTTTCACAAAGCTATATGTAAACCTGCAGTGTAACTTTGCAGATCATTATACTAACCAAATAGTGCTTGTTTTATAAAATCCCAATGCTGGTAGCTGAGGCTAAGTCTACCTTCATAAACTTTCTTTTGCATGTAACAACCCTTAAATGCTGCCCAAATTGAAGTATAAACACAAAATACAAAATCTGCACAGAATTTACCAAGTTAGCTACATCACATCTGTGAATACAGAAATAATAATTGTCATCTTTATAATAGAGGTTTTATGTTCTTTTCCTGCTCTCCAAACATGCTGAATCAGGTTGCTGAGACCTCATCTGCTATGCTGTGCCTTGTCACATAATGGATCATAAACAAGGTAATGTTACTGAAAATGCCATCAATGTGATAAAGTACACCAAAACAAGTATTTCAAATTACATATTTGCAGATGAGTATAGGTCCCTTCCCACAAAGGTCTAAAACTTCCTGGCTCACTGACTTGTGGGAAGATGATAGTTTGGAGTTCCCTCAGATATTTTCTGTTTTCTTTAGATAGGTTGATTCTAAATCACACCTCACACATCCATGATTTTAGGAGTCTACAGAGATGTTATTAAGTCTTTCTATTCTGTATACTAGTCTGTGGGGTTTTGTTATCTCTTATTCAGAGTTTCCTGATTGATGGGGTGGAAAAGTCAAAAGTCCTGACAACTGATGAATAGGCTTCCTCAGCAGCATATATATGCAATAGGTAGAAATCACACTGGAACTTCTGCTGTCCCTGTTACAGCAGTGATCATTGCCACAAGAATAAAATCTCTACTGTGCATACCACTCAAACTTGATCATAATGTACAGAAAGGAGTAATCCCTTGCAACTACCTCTGACAAGTAGTTAGTTGTCTTTGTTCCAAAGCTTTTAAGAAATTAGCATTTCTGAGGTTTCATTATAATGAAAATGATATTGACTATTCTTGAATTATACCAGTAAAACTCTGCTTTTCTGGAAAGAACATGGGGCTGTGTTTCTCCTTCATCTGAAGGGCAGTTGGGCTGATTTTCAATAAAGCAGTAAAAATGTGCTAGTTTGCAGGCTGCTATAGAATGTTTTGTCTAAAAATACACCTTTGATGTTAAAACTTAAAAATACCTTAAAATACTTATAATATACTTGATTATAGTTGTTTTGATGAAATATTTATTGCAAGTGACTAAACCAGAAAATTGTGGAAAGGTATTAATTACACAATAAAAAGGCTATTTTATGTTATTAGTCCATGGGTTCTTTTATGTCTTTCTATATACTTAAAATCCTACAAATTAGATGATTGTCAGACATCAATAAAATATTATATAGTTGACACAATGATTAAAACAACTTTGCCTGTTTGCATCAGTTATTACCTCTCCATCCTACAACCAGCGATTTACCTAGTTATATCATAATACCTGCACATAAACAACGCCTCAGAAAAAATTGCTATGTCACTCCAGCCTGCAGTTGTTTCACCTTGGACATTGATTTGCAGTTTTAGTGAGTTGGATAAGGATAAGAAAGGTTATATTACTTCACTGAAGCCTTTTGTCTTCACTCATATAACTAAACTTATTGTTCCTCCTTCTTCTTCCGATTGTATCTAGCTTTTTTACAAAATACTTTCTACAGTCCTAGCAAATAAAACTTTATCTATGCACATTCACTCAGAATGCTGCTACAAAGATTTTTTTCTTGAGCTGTTACTTTGGGCATGCTAAAACTTCCTCTGGAGCCATCCACTGATTTCTCTTCCAGAAACAATAAAACTTCAGCTTTATTTTTCCTAGCTTAGCATCATCTTTCTGCCTGTCTCTCAGCCTCCTTTTATTCATAGAGGGGGATCCTTTTTCCAATATTTCTACCTTTTCAACCAAGCAAATTCCTGCCTTTTACCATGCATGCCACCCTCCACTTTTGAATAGGACTCCCTATCCATATATTTTTTCAATTATTCTCCTTCGAATTCTTTCCCAAAACTCTTTTATCATCATAAAAGCAAACAAAATGTGTAATGTTTCAGGCTGCTCTGTGTGCTGCAATCCACATCTTATAGTGAACAATTATTCTCTGTTGTATCTTTATATTTTCCCATTTATCTATATTCACATTGTCTTCTCTTAGATTAGTCTTTCAGCTTTGAATTTTTTATATGCATTGACTAGCACAATATCCACAACTGGAGTTCGTAGACATTATATCAATATGATGTAATAATGATAAATAATGATTTGTTGCTCATTCATATGGGCACCAATGTCAAGGAAGACCTTGACTGGATCAAAGGCTTAGGGAGGGATGTGCCACAATGAAAGACATTGAGGTCCAGGCTTTGTTCTCCTTGATCCTGGAGGGAAAGTCTCAAATAGGAAGGGATGTATCCTGCACATCAAAATCTGTTTGGTATTACAGGCTGTGCTTTGGATTTGTGACTAAAGCAGTGTTAATAACATGCTAACATTTCAGCTGCTGCTGAACAGCATTTGTACAGTATCAAGAAGTTTTCTTTTTCCCACACTGCCAACCAGTGAGTAGGGATGCACAACAATTTGGGAGGGGATACAGTCAGGGCAAGTGACCTGAACTGACCAAAGAGAAAATTCCATACCATATGATATCATGCTCAGGGAACAGAAAAGGAAGGTGGGCCATTGATGGTTATGATGTTGGTTTTCCCAACTATGAAGTAACTGGACATCTGCTTGCCAACGGGACATAGTGAATCAATTCCTTGTTTTGCTTTGCATGCATCTGCAGCTTTGCCTCACTTGTTAATCTGCTTTTATCTCAACCCACAAGTCTTTTTTGCTTCTGCCCTTCTGATACTCTTTGGTCAAATATTAGAAGATGAGCATAAAATTTTTATTGTTCTTATTTTAAATATAAAGGAAATATTAAAATGATTGTTATTGTAGACTGAAACTATCTCAGCTTCTTGCAGAATGTGAACGAAAACTTAATATAATGTTAAAAATAAATTAGTCTGCTATAGCAAATTCATGACAAATATTTAAATGCATCTGGAATGAGCCTAGAGTCCATTTATATTTCATAGAATCACAGAATATCACGTAGGAAGGGACCTTAAAGATCATCTGTTCCAACCTTTCCTGTCAAAAACACAGTCTAGACAAGGTAGCCCACCACCTTGTCCATCTGAACCTTAAAACTGTTCGGTGTTGAGGAATCCACCACTTACCTGTGGAGATTATTCCAATGTTTGATTGATTTTATAATGAAAAACTTCCATCTCGTGTCCAAGCAGAATCTCCCCAGGAGTAACTCGTATCCATTACCTCTGATCTTTTCCATGTGACTCCTGCTAAAAAGGGAAACTCCACCACCTTTGAAACTACCCTTTAAATACTGGAGTATGGTGATGAGATCTAAGCCTTCTTTTCTCAAGGCTGAACAAGCCGAGATCTCTCAGCCTTTCCTCATATGTCAGGCTTCCAGTCCTTTGATCATCTTTATGGCTCTTCTCTGGACCCTCTCCAGCCTGCCCACATCTTTTTTAGATGTGTATAGCAGGGACCAAACCTGAATGCACTATTCCAGGTGTGGCCTGACAAGTGTTTAGTAGAGCAGGATAATGACTCTGCTGGTGTTGCCCTTGCTAATGCAGCCCAGCATCGTGTTGGCTTTCTTTGCCACAGCAGCACACTGTTCACCCATATTGAGCTTGTTTTCCATCAGGACCTCAAGGTCCCTTTTCACAGAGCTGCTCCCCAGATGGGTATATCCCATCCTGTGCTGCAGTCCTGGACTATGCAACTGTTGCCTTTGTGGTAAATGAGAATAGATGAAAGAAAACACCTTGAAATACTGTGTTCTCTTGTTACTCCATTATCTGCACAAAATAGTTATTCCTCAAGCCGTCTGTGACAGTGGCAACTTGAGCAGGCTGGACTTCTAGTCTTAGTAAGACCACGGACATGAGTAGTGAAGTAAAATCAGCATGCTATGCTAAAAAACAGAAATTAAAACTTCAGCACTACTGAATAACTGGAAGTTGGATAAATGAAACAAGGAGACATATAGTTTCAGTTTCAAGAGGAGAAGACAGGGGAGGGGAGGGAAGCTGTGGTGGTATTTGTAGAACTATCCTTTGAAATGAAGGATAGAAAGATAATCTATGAAGACACCAAAGCTCATGTGATACATAAATGCCTTATTTAGGAACTTCAGAGTATTCAGCCTACATTATGTGGGGCTCAAAGCAGAAGGTTATGGCTTGATTATGATGCAGGGAAAAAATAAAATAAAATAAAAATAAAATAAAGTAAAAATTACAAATAAAATGAAATAAAAAATAAAATAATATAAATAAAATAAAATAAAATAAGGCTTTGTTTTGTTATGTTTTTACTGAACAAGCACTGGCTCATGATTGTTGGCTGTTTCTTGATGGAAACATAATGTTTTTCATGTGGGCTCTCAGTTTACTGACTAAGCATCATAAATATCAATTTACCTTGTGACAAAGAACAAGTATGAGAGAGAAAAAGAAAGACTGACAAGAGCAGAATCAGAAGCAGCTGAAGGAGTGACAGTCTTGACAAAACTAACACACTTTTCTTTATCTTTTAGAGTTATAGTGTGGATTTAAGCATGACCCAAGTGTCATACTCGTAAGTGTATGGCATGAACAAGCCAAAGGTACTTTTGTCACCATTTAACGTTTAAACAACAAAAAGGGTCTACAATTGTCTTTGAAAATGTCATTAACTCTGCAGAATGATGAAGCCTTAAAAGAATACATGGCTTTAAGTGTCCACTAAATGGTGTCAATCATAAGTATTTGAAGACACATTGTACACTCTTTCTTGAAGTGTCTTTCCCATGCTAATAGAGAAATGTTTAGCTATATATTTTTTTTCCATATGTGAGAAAAGTGTCACAAGATGCACTGAAGGTTACTGTAATTTAGATAATACCATCTCCTTAAATTATCAGTGTTAACAACTGAAACAAAAATAATCTACCAACATCTTGAAGCTCTCTGTAAAAATAACATATAAATTAATGTGAATAATAACAAATGTATACAGTTTCTTGCAAAATGCAAAGTGAAAGAAAAGCACTTTCATCTCCCATTCTAGCACTGAACCCTCAAGCCAGCTAGATAAATACATACCTTCCAATTTAACCCAAAGACAAATATGTTTTGACCAAAGTGCAGGTCTGTTCTCTAAGCTAGACAGCAAATGAAAAAACTATATCATAAGACTAAGTTATCTTGTATTTCCTGAATAATTTCTTGCAATCCTTCATTCCTCAAATGTAAGACTAGAGACATTAATGCTACTAGAAATTGCAACATTACTGGTAATTATTTCCCCACTATATATTGGTGACAAAAAAAAGTACGAGAAATAATGGTGTCTGGATATGCTTAGTTTCCATAACTAATAAAGTTATTTGTGATAACTTCAATAAAAATGAGTGGTGGCAATGTATCAGACATGGAAAGTTATAAAACAGCTTTACAAGCAAATCACATAGAAGAGTTTTAAAAAAAAAAAAGTGGGTTTTAACTCAAATTCTTGATTTTAAAAAGCTATATTTTCATACAGTAAGATAACACTTTATGATATGCCTATATATACCCTGTTCTACAGATTAAAGCTTATACTGATAGCATCATGCATGTACAGCTATTGTGAAATCAGTCTGACTGTGATACTAAATTATCTGTAAAAGATGGCTGAATTCTCCAAATCAGAACAACCAGAACTGCTAAAACTTGGAGGAATTTGTATTCCAAGGAAGGGAAGGAAACATATGACTCAGTGAATGAGTCAGCTAGGGAAGACGCCCCACTGGACCTATTGTTTGCAAATAGAGAAGCACTTGTGGGTGAGGTGATGGATGAAGGCCATCTTGGACATAGCAAAATGAAATGATAGAGTTTTCAATTATCTGAGAAGTCAGGAGCGGGGTTAGCAGAACTGCCACCTTGGACTTCCAGAGGGCAAACTTTGGCCTGTTTAGGAGCCTGGTTAACAGAGTCCCTTGGGAGGCAGTCCTGAAGGGCAAAGGAGTCCAGGAAGGCTGGACATTCTTCAAGAAGGAAATCTTAAAGACACAGAAGCAGGCTGTTGCCATGTGCCAAAAGATGAGGTGGTGGGCAAGAAGACCATCCTGGCTAAACAGAGGAGCTTTGACTGAAACTCAGGAATAAAAAAAGAGTTTATGATCTCTGTAAGAAGGGGCAGGCAACTCAGGAGGACTACAAGGATGTTGTGAGATCATGAGGGAAGAAAATTGGATGGGCCCAAGCCCAATTATTAATATGTATTTATAGCCCAATTTTTAATATGTATTTATGGCCAAAGGATTATATATGCACACCTGATTCTTTATATTGCTTGGCTTGGATTTCAAAGTTTCATCATTCTATATCTCCACCTGCTTACCTCCCTTCTAGGAGCCTAGTGTCCGATCAATTCCAAGTCTGGATGTTACATCTCTTGAAGCAAGCTCTCAGGCATCAAAGTTCATAACAGCAGGGTTGGCTCAAGCTGGGTGCCTATGCAGAGGTGCTAGCCAAGCATAGAAGTCCTTGGGTTTTTATACCCTTAGACTATTTACCTGCCCCTTATACCATGATTCAGTCCAATAGAAATACCTGAGTCTTCTAGCTTCTCATTGGATCCTTTTCACTGACCTCACATGGGCCTTTGTTTACCTGCAGATACTGTTTATAGTCCATACCTGCTTTGTGCCAGCCTTAAAGGTGTTGTTTTGCGTGAATTAATCTTATTTCTTCTCAGTGAATTTCAAAACAGGCCTTTGCTCACAGACGTCCACAGTCGCTTCGTGCTGGCCTTGAAGATGTTATTTTTCCCCAGTCAGTTCTGTTCTTCCCAGCAAAGTTTAAAACAGGTCTTATCTTGCAAATGTCCATCGCAGTCTGTAGACACTTTTGTTTCCACTAAGTAGATCATAGTTTGGTAAATATGAGAAGAATTTTACAACATAGAGCTTAAGATTTCAGCAAATTTAGATTACTAAGTAACGTGAAGCAGATAATATGTTAAAAATCATGCAACCTTATAATACTAAGTGATTCATTCTATTTAAAACACATTTACCTAAGCTAAATGATTGATGTGAAACTTAAATTGGGCTCATCCAATGATCTGTGATTAGTAAAAGGTCACTGCCCTACATCCAGCTTGTTTAGCAGAGAAAGCTCACAGTAGGCTCACCCAGGCTGCTCTATTTACGGAATAAAGTGGTTGCCTCATAGTCAAATTGCGGACGGTGGAAAATGTCTGCATGAGACTATTTTGCACCCACAACTTATCGATGTTCAGTGTGCCATTCTGCTCCTTTGTGGGTTTTCTAAAAGGAGTTCTTGGCCCAGCTGCAGCTCAGGCTTTTACCTCCTTTGGAGTCTGTACAAAACTGCTGCTTGTTTGGCTGGGGAGGGGGGGTCAAGTGCCTCTGTCACAATTAGCAACAAAAGGAGGGCTAAGGAGAATCTCCATCCTTTATTTGATACAGGGGAAACATAGTGACAAAAGATGAGGAAAAAGTTGAGGTACCTGATGCCTACTTTGCCTCAGTTTTCAATACCAAGACCAATTGTTCTCACAGCACCCAGCCCCCTGAGCTGAAAGACAGGGATGTGGAGCAGAATGAAGCCTCCATAATACAAGGGGTAATGGTTAGGAACCTGCTACACCATGTAGACACACACAAGTCTATGAGGCCAGATGGGGTTCACTCAAGGATTCTGGCAGAGGTGATCACCAAGCCACTCTCAGTTGCTTATCAGCAGTCCTGGCTAACCGAAGAGGTCCCAGCTGACTGGAAGTCAGCAAATATGGAGACCCTTACAAGAAGGGGTGGAAGGTTAAGGAGCAGCTCATTCTGAATGCCATCAGATGATGTGTACAGGATAACAAGGTGATCAGTCCAAGTCAGAATGAGTTTATAAAAGGCAGGTCCTGCCTGACTAACCTGACTTCCTTCTACAAAAAGGTGACACACACAATGGATGAGGAAAAGGCTGTGGATATTGGTTACCTGGACTTTAATAAAACCTTTGACACTGTTTCCCACAGCATTCTCCTGGAGATACTGGCTGCTCATAGCTTGTCATACTCTTCACTGGGTTAAAAACTGGTTGGATGGCTGGGTCCAAAGAGTTGCGGTGAATTGAGTGAAATCCAGTTGGTGCCTGGTTACAAGTTGTGTTCCTCAGGGCTTAGTACTGGGAGCAGTTCTCTTTCATATCTTTGTCGAGATATTTAATATCTTTATCTTCCTGCTAGGAAGAGTGTAATTAGCAGGTTGAGGGAGTTTATCCTCCCCTCTGCTCTGCCCTGGTGAGGCCTCATCTGGAGTCCTGTGTCCAGTTCTGGGCTCCCCAGTTAAACAAAGACAAGAAATTACTGGAGAGAGTCCAGCAGAGAGCTACAAAGACGATTACAGGTCTGGAGTCTTTCTTATGAAGAAGGCTGAGACAGATGGGTCTGTTCAGCCTGAAGAAAAGAAGGCTGAGAGGGGATTTTATTTATGGTTATAAATATCTCAAAGGTGGATGTCAAGAGGATGGGACCAGACTCTTTTCAGTGGTGCCCAACAAGAGGATGAGGGGCAACAGGCACAGACCAAAGTATAGAAGGTTCCACCAGAATACAAGGAGAAACTTCTTTACTTTGAATGTGAAAGAGCACTGGAATGGGCTGCCCAGAGATGTTGTGGAGTCTCCTTCTCTAGAGACATTCAAAACCCTCATGGACGCATTCCTGTGTGATCTGCTCTACGTGAACGTGCTTTAGCAGGTGGGTTGGACTAGATGGTCTCCAGAGGTCCCTTCCAACCCCAGCCATTCTGTGATTCTTCAGCTCTGTGATCAACAACGTAGATGAGGGGATCAAGTGCACTCTCAGTAGGTTTGTGGAGGATACCAAGTTGGGTGGGAGTGTTGATTCACATGAGCGTAGAAAGGCTCTGAAGATGGACACACTGGATTGATGGGTTGAGGTCATTCGTATGAGGTTCAAGAAGGCCAAGTGCTGGGACCTGGACTTGGGTTACAACAACCCCATGCAACGCTACAGGCTTAGGAAAGAGTGGCTGGAAAGCTGCCTGGCAGAAAAGGACCTGGGAGTGTGGATTGATAGCCAGATGACCATGAGCCAGCAGTATGCCCAGGTGGTCAAAAAGACCAACAGCATCCTGGCTTGTATCAGCAATAGTGTGGCCAGGAGGACTAGGGAAGTAATCGTCCCCCTGTACCTGGCACTGGTGAGACTGCACTGCAAATGCTGAGTTCAGTTTTGGGCGCTTGACTACAAGAAAAACATTGAGGTCTTGGAGAAAGTTCAGAGAATGGCAGTGAAGCTGGTGAGGGGTCTGGAGAACAAGTGTTATCAGAAGCACCTGAGGGAGCTGGGGTGGTTTATTTTGGAGAAAAGGAGGCTGAGGGGAGACTTTATCACTCCTGAAAGGAGGTTATAGCATGGAAGGTGTCGGTCTCTTCTCCCAAGCAGCAAGTGACAGGATGACAGGAAATGGCCTCAAGTTGTGTGAGGGGAAGTTTAGATTGGATAATAGGAAAAATTTATTCATGGAAAGGGTTGTCAAACATTGGAACAGGCTGCCCAGGGAAGCAGCTGAGTCACCATTCCCGGAGATTTTTTTAAAAAGTGTAGATGTGACATGATTTAGTGGTGGCCTTGGCAACATTAGGTTAACAGTTGGACTCGATGATCTTAAAAGTCTTTTCCGATCGAAATGATTCTATTCTATTCCATTTTATTCTATTCTAATCTATCTTTTGGGGAATAGTGAGAATTTTTTATATTATGATGACTTAAATCATTATGGAACAAATATTCAGTAGTTGTAGAGGTTAAATGGAAAGAAAATGACTGAGGCTGCTACTGGACTTTCAGAATGACCTCGGCTATACAATTAGAATAAATCTTACAAGGAAATAATGACATGTGTGTGAGATACGCTTTTACAGAATAGTATTAGATTGACCTTACAGCTTTCTTAGAGAAAATTGACTCTTTCAGTCATCTGTTGGAGCTTCCATAAAGTACTCAACATGAAAATTTAAACAAGAAGATGGCAGGAGAATTTTTTTTTAAGTAGATGGACAAAAAACGAAGATTGCAACAAGTTTTACTGAATACAGGTATCAACTCACAGTGAAATTTTTAATGGAGCAATCTTGAAGTAAGTAAGTAATAGAAAAGAGATGAAATTCAACTGTAGAAACACAACGTCATGTACTTAACAACTAAGGAAAAATATTTCTATTAAAAGATAGCTATTCTCAGTTAATGTAAAGAGCAGGAACTGGATATATTAATTGACCATAGGATGGTTATATGAAAATGCCGTGAAAAAGACATGATTCAAGAAAATCTACATCTAGTTGTTCCTTTAGAACAAGAAGAAATAGTTCTACTTTAGAAGTTGCTAAGCTGATTTATTCTGTAATGTGTGTGATGTTTGTCATGTGCATGTTTCTATGGGTTACACTTGAAAAGTCAGTGTGGGACACACTGATCTGCAAATGCTTTTCCTAGTATGCCCCAAACAGAATAGACATGACGCTCTGCAGGCTTTCAAGTAGGCTTTACTCTAACACAATCTGAAAAGAATGGTTCTGACCATTCTTAATTAAAATAGTTCATTTTCTTACTTCATGCTTATCATTTCACCTTATTTATCAGCATACAAGGTTGGGCAAAAGATCAAACAAGTAAAAACCAGCTGTGAATTAAATAAGGATGAGAAATTAAAGACAATTTCTAACAAAAAGAGCTGTGATAGTTTTGAGCAAAATAGTAATAGCAGGATCAAGAGGTCTAAATACTTAAAAAATGGTGCTTGATAAATTTATGAAAGGGATTATATGACATGGTTGTCTGTGATGGCAGGTGCTGTATCCAGGCAGTTCATCACAGGAAGAAAGGAAACAGGATTAGGAAGAAATTATTGCAATAATCTTATCTGCACTTCTCAGATATGTGTCCTATGGTTAGGAGGTGTAGAACAATTAAACAGTCTGCTCAGTCTAGCAGCAAGAAGAAATCAGTTCTAGTCAGTTTCATTCCTTTTGTTAATATTCATAGCTCTGCTGATTTGATTTGACGATTTGTTTGGATTTTGTCTGCCTTAAAGGACAAAGTCGACAAAGCAGTTATTTGGAGAGTATTTAAAAAATATCAATAGATAAGTAAATACAGAGAAATTAGGGGTCAATATAACTGAAGCAGAAACAGTAAGGTGGTGATGATGTTTGCCTGCAGGTTGAAAAAAAGGATAAAGTCTGAGAGACATTAAAATTAAAACAGTAACTCTTCAGAGGTCTCATTTACCCTTAGGTTCCAAACTGAATTTTCTGTGACTTGAAGGAGGAAAAATCTCTGTCGTTTCATACTGTCAAAATTTTATGTTTGAGTACTGCTACTGTTGATGTATCCCCTTTGCTGTAGTGTTTAAAAGATGCTTCTGGGCTGCAATATCAATCAGTGGTATTCTTTAGAAATGTCAATAGCTGGCATATTAGCACTTCAAATCTATATCCCGTATAAATGGGGAGCACTTGACATTCATTCTGTACCACATAGTGATACTTAGATGGTGATACTATAGAAGAGAGTGAAGAGAGAATGAATATAAACTTTGAATTTTAGAAAGTGCAGAAGGACTTCCGGAATTGATAGTTTCCAAAACTAATGGAAAAATAGTGTCTGTTCTGGACCCACTGAAATCTAGAGGAGCTTTGCTACATAATTCAAAGGGATAAAGGTGTTGTAATTAACGTTTATAGTGTTTATAGTTAAGAAAGTACTTGTTCTAGTGTATGTACTTCAGGAATATGAATTTTCCTGCAGCTTTTGTCTTTAAAGTAGGAATGAGTCACAAAAAAAATAAATTAGGATATGTCCACAGTACAGTCAAAAGTTTAATCTATATGGAAATATCTAAACAACATTTATGCTAGCTGGATTATATATTGATTAGTTTGCCCAGGTCAGTACCCTGATACCAGTGGAAGCATTTTGGTCAGGTTTGGTAGATCTAGTTCATCAAGCAGCATCTCATGTAAAATATGCTTCCAAATAGTGTTGTATTAGTTTCAGGAGCTATGCCCTCTATGCTTACCTCATGAAGGCTCAGGTACCTGGAAAGAGGGAAACATTGCTTAATGAATTCATCCTCCTGCCCCAAACTCCCGTCTCCCTGGCCCTGTGCGGCATGGCTGCATGCACTTGATATCATTGTAGCCTAGCTACACAGTTTTTAGTCAGTTGCTTCAAAGGCTTTGTGGTCCATCCTGAGCTGAGATACAGAGATATTTTCATTGGTATTCAAGCTATCTAAAGGCAGTTTTCACAATATCTGCATGAACTACATGTCAGAGTGAAGCAAGTTTTTAAAAAAAAAAAAAAAAAAAAAAATCAGATAATCTCAGCACAGTAGTCTTACATGACCATTTAAGACCAGTGGTCTTAAAACATTCTCACTGCTTAAATTAACCTTTCATGTCAACTTTTATCTTACTCTTATTTCTTTGGCAGCTTTTATAATCAGTCTTGACTTGCCTATCTCACATATTTTCACTTACCTCACATCCTTAGCAAGATATTTGTATGAACTGCATTTTAATGAACCATGCTGGAAAATCCATTTGCCATCAGTTCTGCCATTTTTGCTCACATTATAATCAGTTAACATAATTAAAAACACTACCTGAAGAATGAAGTGCTGTTTAATGTAATGGTTACTCTGATGGTCTGTAAGGGATCAAGCTGAAACTAACATGGTGGTTCCACAACATGGCCATCACTAGAGTTCAGGGAACCTTGCCTCTCCATCTTATTCAAAGAAATAGACTTGGCTGTAGGAGAAGCTGAAATTGGTGGACTCCTTAATAGTTTCATCAGTGCACTGGTGAAAATAAAAAGTTTACTATTGACTCTTTGTTAAAGGATTTTGACAAAGGCATTACTATTAAAACATCACAATCAATTTGGTACACAACCCTCACAGCTCCTGTTTTCTTTAATCCACAAGAATAAAGCATCAATGTTCAGTGCCCCAAATGTATTTTTAAGGTTCTCTAAACTCTATTATAGAATCACAGAATCGTTTTGGTTGGAAGAGACCCTCAAGATCATTGAGTCCAACCATAACCTAAGTCTGGCACTAAACCATGTCCGTAAGAGTTTCAGCTATACATCTTTTAAACACCTCCAGGAATGGTGATTCTACCACTTCACTGAGCAGCCTGTTTCAGTGCTTTACAACCCTTTCCATTCAGAAATTTTTCCTAATATCCAATTTAAACTTCCCCTGGTACGACTTGAGGCCATTTCCTCTCGTCCTATCACTTGCTACTTGGGAGAAGAGATCAATAGCTGCCATGCTGCAATCTCCTTTCAGGTAGTTGTAAAAAGTGAGAAGGTCTCCCCTCAGCCTCCTTTTCTCCAGGCTGAATAGCCCCCGTTCCCTCAGATACAGCTCATACGAAATATGAAATGCAGATTGACAGAAGGACACAAGGAGCAGCAAATATAGGGAGAGGCTCATATATTCTAAGGAAAAAAAAAAAAAAGTTAATGGAAAGGAACTCAGTAGGTCATGAAAGTAGAAAAGTAGATCAAGAATAATGCTCTAAGAAATGCTGCAAAGAATATAGTGGACTCATAAGGGTAGAATTTTATGTCAGTGAGATTAAATTTTGAGGATTAATGTGACTGTTAGTGGAAGCATGTGCTAATTTTCTCACAACATGCATATGAGCTACTGTTGATCATTTCAAAGCACAAGTTCAGCTAAATGTTGCTAGTACTTTGGAGAAGAGACGGTTGTTAGTTCAGAAACTGAGCATCCTTCTAATAAGGCATGCCTGATAATCAAACTTATTTAAACATTATATTTTGAAATATTAATTTAAAGTTAATGACTCAGACAAAGGAAATATGCATGTTTAAAATGACTTAATTTACTAAATTAAGTACAAATAATGTATTTGTAAATTTGTTTTAATGGTGTGATTTATTCTTCTGAGTTTCGCTAAGAGTACTAGTAGACTTGGGCATAGATTGTAGGTCCTCAGAACTAGTGCATAGTGTGTGGCATAGTGTGCTGTTTCAAACCACCTGCAATCTTCGCTTTGACTGAGTGCTGAAGCCAGCATCTCAAGTTATCAGAAGAGACTGCCAGGCTGCTTTTTTACCAGAGTTCTTGCTGCAAGTGTTGTTTCTCCCATTTTCAGCACACTTCAAGGGGAAGGGGTGACCAGGTCTTTTTGAATTTCCTCTGTAGCACAGCATTTTTCACACATATCAGGTAAAGGAACCAGGCCCAGGAGTGGTATCTGACTTGGTTACTTCTTGAACTAATTAGTGACTCAGTAGAAATACAGTCAGCCAGCATGTCTAAATCAGATTAAAGTAACTTGTGTCATAGGTAGTGGTGGTGTGTCTTGGTCTATAGCTAAGTAGGGAAAGAAAGAGTTAATGTGACAAGGTTTCTGTGTCTGGTTCAGTCCTGAAAGTCAGAAGGGTCTTAATGAGGATGTACGGCCATCACAGGTGCAAATGTATGATACCTGTATTCTGGGCTGAGACAAGCAGATCATGGTTCCTGTTATCAAACACATCCTGATGTTCATTTGTCAGAAGCTCTGTCAATTAAAGACTGTCAAGGACATCACCTGTTTGAAATACCCAGAAATGTCTATGAATCTTGCCTGAGATATATTTTTCTGCTTTTAGAACTGAACAAAAGCATTTCCAGTGTGGAGAATTATTTCAGTATTTCTCTGAATTTTACATAAATAATTTTCCTAGGTCAAGAAAATACAAATAACTCATCTCTGAGTAAAATAGCCTTTCACTGCTTTTTAACAGGCTCCATTGCAACATACCTCCTTTGATTTTTCTAAAGTAATGCCTGTTTTCATTTTACCATTACTGAAAAATCAGGCCTCCTGTTTCGTTTAGAAAGAGTAGGACGGAGTGAGTCCAGGCGCCCAGGTCCCAGCAGCAGCAGCAGCCCCAAGGCTGCCGGGTTGGCCCCTGTGAGGAGCGGCCGGTTTTGCCCCGTGCTGGACACAGCCGGTTCCAGCGGCTCCAGCGGCCCCAGCGCAGGGCACAGCTGAGCCCCTCAGCCACGGGCGGGCACCTCGGGGAAAGCCTGGGGAAGAAAGTACAAAACGCTGCCCGGCAGCCAGGGCTGAGGGAAATCCTGAGAGAGACAGCCCTGTCAGCCCCGAGGGGAGAGCAGGAGGAGGGCAGGAGCTGCTTCCGGCGCCCCTGCAGAGATTCCCCTGCGGCCCCGGGAGAGACCCCGCTGGGGCAGGTGTTTCCCTGCAACCCCTGGGAAGGGCCCAGGCTGGAGCACGGAAAAGTCTGAGGAGGGAGGAGCGGCAGAGAGGAGCTGGTGTGGACTGACTGCAGCCCCCATTCTCTGTTCCCCTGCACTCACTCATACAACGGGAAGAGGTACAGGAATCAGGGGTGGAAGAGTGAAGTTGAACCAGAAAAAAACAAGGGGGCATGGAGAGGAAGGTATTTTAGTTTTTGCCTTTTTTTTTTTTTTTTTCCCTCACCATCCGAGTCTATTTTACTTGGCAATAGATTAAGAGAGCAAAATATTTTTTCCCACATTGAGTCTGTTATACCTCTGACAGTAAACAGCAAGCATCCTTGTCATTATCATAAGCCATGATCTTTTTCCATCTTATTTTGTCCCCTAGTCTTCTTGAGGAGGGGGAGTGAGAGAGGCTTGCTGGGCATCTGGGAGTTATTTTATCAGGTCTTGTTGCATTATGTAAGGTACAGGTTGATGGAAAACTTTTTATCTGTATTCATAAACTAGATGCATTTGTTGGTATGTTTTTCTACAGCAGTCCTTTTCCCTCTTTCCCTTTTCTCAGATTAGCACCATCTAATCTGAGGTATAACAGACACAATTGAAAGCTTCTAAATGTGTGTTTGATGTTATATCATGCAGTAGGGTACAGTTTCTCCATGAAAAAGAGGTAGCTATAGGAGGTACTGCACTTGGTTTTGTGTACTGAGTGTCAGGCTGGAACATGGTCTTCTTCAATTAGATGTAGAGTCTGTATGAATGGATAATTCATATAGAGTCTGTTGCTTAAAGCTGTTGTGATCTGCTAGCTGTGACCTTGCTGAGAGACAACTGGGCTTTCCTTAGACAAAAAGACATGAATTCAAGGGCCTTGAATATTTTACCTCTCTACAAGGATGCCAGGCATTTTTCAAACCTTACCTTAAAGAAATCAGAATTGAGTTTGTGAATTGGTGTCATTTTAGCCGATCTAAAGGTGAATTTGTAATCTAAGACAAATCAAACTTAGCTGACCTTAAATTTTGTACTGTCTTTCTTGAGAGGTCAGCTCTGCAATCCAGCAACTAATTCGCTACAGAGCTGAAAGGAGCTTTATTGTGTAGGTACTTAAGCACTCTGTAAGTACAGGGTAATAAACCTTGCTTCTGGAATTGATTGAAGGTGGGCTTCTGGATATGTACATAACTCCAAAGAAGGTTTCTGATTTTATCTGTCAGGAACTACCCAGCTCATCTCAGAGCAAAACAACAATTTCTTCCTGCCCAATGAATGAATACCCTATAAAATAACTAATGGTCTATTTAATTTTCCCATCAAAACCAACATGGTTGTGACTAATGTGCAAAATAAAATAATTCTGGAAACCTGATACAGTACTTGCTATCCTTAAAGTAATGAAGTGTGATGATGATATTTATACTTGATTTTAACTACTCTCTGTCATTCATATCAAAGTTTTATTTTCAAGAAATTAAATGCTTTCGGAATAATGTTCAGAACATGAATGAGCTTTACTCCTTCAATACAGACCACTAGGTTTGCCCTAAATCATTAAGTTATTTGTTCAAGTCTTAAATACTATCATTTCCCAATGTGTCAGCAGTGAGGGAAAGGTCATTGCAGAGTGACATTTAATTCCAACATTAGAAAGCCTAAGGTAAATAATAATTCTTTGTGTTTCAATGGTGCATAAAATCACAGAGTTCAAATAATTTTGTTTCCTTTGCTTGTAAATCTATCTGTTAAAATCAGCCTCAGTTAATGGAGAAATATATAGCATAGCTGTTAGTTCAAATCCAACCTGTTGATTTGAGACTGTTTAATGACAACAGTAAGCACATGGCTGGTAGTATATATGAGAGTGCAGAATCAGGCTACAGGGCAAAAGAAACTGAAAGTTATTGCATCCTTCTTTCTGTCTGGCAAGTTACAAGTGTGTGAACTAAGAATTAGTTTTCAGGGACTACTTTGCTGAAATTAACACTAATTGATGCTTTTACTAGCAGCCTTATTAATAAGACTAAGTTCTTTTAGTTCCTAATTTAGCAAAACTTTAGAAGATATGCTTAAGTTCGATCTAAGACAATTTGTAATTTAGTAAGATATCATCATTTAGTTGGCTACCCACTGCTTGTCTTTGTACCTGTTAAATTCATGAACAGTGCTTGCAGTAAAGGGAAAACATATGATACTGAAATCCACACTCTTTGTGCTCTGTGAGCAGAAGTTCCTGTGCAGGTTTTTGCAAACTTGCGTTAAAGGCAGCCAATCTGTATGCCACAACTTATATTGCTAATGGATTTTTCTCAAATCTCTTTGGCAGCAGAGTACAAGCCACAGTTTGTTTTCACTTGGAGGCGTATCTGTTACACTTGTAATCGACTGCCCCAAAGGTAGAAATACAACCCTGCCATTTGCCATGGACTGATCCAGATTACATCGGAATAGGGTGAAACTCTGGAACACCTGCAATATTGATGATGTCACTGAATGGGGCAACACAGCAGAAGTTTTTGAGAAAGGGAAGAAAATAATCCAAATCCTTCTGAAAGTCAGTTTTGCCATAAAACGAAGCAAGGTTAAGGGACCTGTACAGGAGATCCGACCCCAGACCATCAAGAAGGGATGCAACACAGAGATGGGCTCATGATCAAGGATTGGGCTTGACCATGGACACTATTGCACAGGTTATCTATGGATACAAAACATGCACTGTGATCAAACAAGCCAAGTGGCTAAATCCTCTCTGGTATGGAAGGTGATGACTGAAATGTAAGTATGGGGTGGCCTTGCAGACTGATTATATCACACTCCCACAATCTCACCAAGGCAAATGCCATGTGCTTACAATAGTGGAAGCAACAACCAGATGGCTGGAAATGTATCCCATGCCCCATGCCACCACCTGAAACACCATCCTGGACCTTGAAAACTACGTCTTTTGTTGGCATAGCACCACAGAAAGAATTAAATCAGACAACAGGACTCATTTCTGAAACAACTTCATAAACACCTAAGCCAAAGAGCATTGCATTGAGTGGGTATATCACATCCCTGGTCATGTACCAGCTTCCAGGGAAATCAAATGATACAATGGACTGTTAAAGACTACGTTGAGAGCAATGTATGGTGCAACATTCAATCATTGGGATACACATTTAGGAAAAGCCACCTGGTTAATCAACACCAGGGGATGTGTCAGTTGAGCTGGCCTTACCCAATCAAAACTTTTATGTACTGTAGAAGGGGATAAAGTCCCTGTAATGCACATAAAAAACATACTAGGGAAGACAATCTGGGTTTTTCCTTGCCTCAGGCTGGGGCAAACCCATCTGTTGGGTTGCTTTTGCTCAAGGACCTGGGTGCACTTGGTGAGTGATACAGCAGGATAGGAAATCCCGTGTATACCTCAGGGGGATTTGATTTTGCGTGAAAATAACTGTCAAGGGTTTAGATTGCAGGGTGACAACAAAAACCCTGGCAGATGTATTGTTAACCTCCTCTCCCCCCCCACTTCCCCCTTTTGCCTCTCCCTCTCCCCTTTTCCCACTAAGGACAGGCGATCGGGAGGGAAAGAAGGACAGAGAGAAGAGAGTTGGAAAAGTTAACAATGTTTTACTAATGCTACTAATAAGAATAGAGAAAATAATACAAAATATACAAAACCAATCTTGAAAGTCTCAACCACTGCAGAGCTGGCAACCAAAGACCTGGATTAGACTCTGCAGCCAACTGGAGCTGGATTCAGTCTCTCACTAGGCCTCAGTTCTCAGGGACGACTAGCAATGTCCTCTCCTAATGTCGGCCATAAGCAGAAGGGAAAAGGGAAAGGCAAAGGGATGAGATCCTCGTGATCTCCCACTTTTATATGAAGTATTCACGTGAATGGAATGTTATACACAGTTGGTCAGTTTCTTGGTCACCGGTTTCTCGTTGCCCCTCTTGCGAGATGTCCATCCGTGCTTATCAATAAGTTTGCATTCCATTGCTAGGTTTACCAGAACACGTGTCTGGTTCTCCAGGAAAATGCGGTTAATATGAAGGCTTTAGCTAACAGGCAAATTCACTAAAAGAGAACTTGTTTTTAACAAAACCAGGACAATAACCAATGAAATAAATTGTATGACGTTAATTGCTACATAACCCTGCCACTGTATGTCATCACTACTATAGTTGCTATATGCCATATCAATGGTATCATGGAAGAATCACTGAGATTTATGAAGAATTGACTTTGATGAAACTGAACAAATGGCATTGGTGATGGAACCAGAGCTGGCATCAGTATGCAACAGTCCAGTGTTACATACCATTTCTAATGCCCTGAAGGACTGTTATGACAGATGGAGCCCAAAGTCATGGACTAAGTGAAGTCAACGGACATTTTAGAGGAATGGCCCATAGTCTAAAAGAATGATACCTGTGTGTATATATCGAAAGACAGGAAAAGTGATGTCAATAAATTGGAATGTATTGGAAATTATAGGTCCTGGACATGACATAGATGGTATAGAATGAGGAGTGAATAATCTTCTGGTTTTTTTCTAGTTATTTTTCTTCCTAGTAGCTGGTGTAGTGCTGTGTTTTGGATTTAGTATGGAAATAATGTTGATAACACACTGATGTTTTAGTTACTGTATAGAAGTGCTGATAGTACTTCAAGGACTTTTCAGCTTCCTGTGCTCTGCTAGTGCACAAGAAGCTGTGAGGGAGCACAGCCAGGACAGTTGACCCAAACTGGCCAAAGGATATTCCATAGGATATGGCATGCTCAGTATATACCCTGGGGGGAGCTGGCTGGCGGGGCTGTGATTGCTGTTTGGGGACGGGATGGGCATCAGTAGCCGGTGATAAGCAATTGCATTGTACATCACTTATTTTGTATATTCTTTTATCATTATTATTTTTACTTTCCATTATTGTCCCATTAAAGTGTTTTATCTCAGCCCATGAGTTTTACTTTTTTTCCCCCATTTTCCTCCCAGTCCCACTGTGGGGGCAGTTGAGTGACTAGATGTGTGGTGTTTAATTGCTGATTTGAGTTAAACCATGACAGGAAGCCTGAATTCAAATGAAACACTGGAAGGGGAAAGAACCAAAAGAATCCAGTATCCAGAAATGTGCTCAGTAATCCTAAGTTATTAGAATGTTCAAAAACACACAATGTCTTCTGCAAAAAAACCCTCTTCATTTCCCAGAATTGTACACAGTTCTTATAAATATATATATATATATAATATATAAATAATAAATAAATATGCTTATGCTTAAGGTATGTTTTTAGCTATTGGAAAACATCAAGTAAAAACACATTTTTTAATTAAACATTTTAGTGAGCCATTTTTTGTACACATATTTAAATTTTTGAGCTATTGTGACTAGCTGTTATTTTCTCTAATAATCAGCAAATAGAAGAAAATATAGAAATTACTTCTAATCAAACTGTTGTAGTCTCTTTTATCAGATGTGAGATTCTGAATACACTTGCCAACACACTCTCCAGGTATCAAAGTACTTAAGCAATTTGGATGATATCCTATCACCCCTAAGGAATGTGGTTAAAGTTCACAGCTATGGAATCTGACAGAGCCGTATCTGTTGTGTGCAATAATAGCAGATTGATTGCCCTGTTGACATTAACCTGCCACTTTTCATAGATGTGAAGCTGTCTAAAAATCTTTTCAAAAAACAACAAATAAAAATAAGTTTTGTTTAAAAGAAAATTAGAATATTTGAATGTTTCTGTTGCTATGCAGTGCCATCAATGTCACTGTTAGCTGCAGAATATTAATCACCCACCCTCACAAAGTGCCATATGCCGTACTAGTTCAGAATATTTACTCGTACTTTGTTGTGTCTGAACAAAAGACTAAATTCTGAAAGAGAACAAATCACTACTTTTATGGAACGGCTCCAGTAATCCAGTTCAGTTTAGGTAGTGGTGTATCATTTCTTGCTTACTGGTTTGGATTCTTTAAGTTTCTGACACTGGTTCCAGAAATTTGATTTCTATTTATCTCTGTCTCTTCTATGATCTCTAGAAGTCTTTTTTCAAATGGGTGGTATACCTTTTCAATCTCTTTCCCTCCCACCTCTACCTACCTGCAGCCATAGTCCCCATCAGATTTACAGATTAAACCTTTAAACTTTCATGTGATGTTTTTCCAGTAGTGACAGCTTTGTGTAGATTCTCACAGAATATTAGTGTCCAGTCATAGCAGTCAGAGCTCCAACGAAACTGTTCCACAACAGTTTCTTTCTTGACACTGCTAGCAACATGTATGCTTTGTTGGTGGGGATCATAAGTCCCATTCGGTCAACACGATTGCTGATGTGCCTTCAAACCACAGGAAGATGGTCACTCTTCAGAGAGCTTATATCAAGCAGATGAGGGTAGGGAGATCCCAAGCCTCATAAACAGAGTTGTGGGGGAGACAAGGAAGAATTTAGAGAGACTTTGCTCAGTAAAGCAGGGCACATCTATATTAATGGTCATAGGAAAGGCTCTGCAGAAGGGATATCTCATATCTGTCGTATTTCCCTTTGCCAGATGTATTTCCTCAAGGTTTCCAAGTGTGTTACAGTTGCACAGAAAGCTTGACCAACATATTCATCATCATTGATCAAACTGACTTTGAGGGTGTCCTTCGAGTGCTTCTGACAGTGATTTGAAACAACTGCCATTTCCTGGTCAGCTTGTGTTTTTATGGCTCCTAGTGAACATCAATAATATGAATTTCATTTTAATTCTTCTGTAAGGGATCTTATTTATAGAGCAATTTCTTGTGCAGTGTCTTGTCTCTATGAAATGATTGCCAACTCAGGCAGCCATTAAAGTTTACTGCTTAGGCCTTCCTTCAAGGTACAATATGGATATTACTTTCTAAAAGTAATTTAGACTACCAAGCGCTAAGAACATGTTAACTCCTTGCAAGCTGCTGATCCCATACTGGAATGCTGGCTGATTTTATGAACTGATCTAACTTAATTCAACAGTTCAACAACTTTTCTATTCTCTTCCCTCTTCAAAAATGTGGCTGACAAATAACTCTCACCATTAAAATAGTGTCAACTCCTATTTAACATTAATGGTTTTGTGATTTAAACTTATGATGTTATGTTTTGCCAATATGTTACTCTTTATGTGTGCTTGAGCAATGAACGGCTATTTATTAACTGCTTCCATGTCCAAAGTAAGAGCTTATTAAAGAAAGAAGAAAACCATCAAAGAAACTCAATTTTTGAAACTTCAGGAGCAATCCAACTAAATAATTATGTAGGAAGTACATTACAATACTTTTTGTTTCAATAGAAAAAACAATGAAAACACAGTTTCATACATATTTTAGTATTTCATGGTAGGAGAAGGTTTCTTTCACACCTACAAGCAAGCAGTATGTTCCTGCACAAACTTATAGGCCCTATAGTTCTGTCTTATTAATAGATTTTTTTGTATTTGCCAAACTTTTTCTGGAATCATACTTTTTTTTTTTTTTTTTAATGCAGGCAAGTATATTACATTGAATGTGAAAGAAAAAAATCATTTTCCTTCTTTTTTTTCCCCAGTACAATTAATTCAATCAACTAAGTAGAGAAGTAAAGGATTATAGACACAGTATATTCAGAACCTAGTATCAACAAGATTAATTTAGGAAGTACCTAACACCTTCCATAGCAAATCTTTTTCTTTGGATTAGGACAGTTCCTTTTTCATTGTTTTTTGCTGTTATTCTGGGTAAAATACAAGATTATAGATTTTTTTTTTTTTTTTTTCCAGTTGTCAAAAGCTTGTTTTACAGTGATGAGCCTCTAGGTCACCTTTCTACCACTACACCATTTTGTGACTTTCTCTCCTCTTGCTGCCTGAAAAATGAAATTTATGTAGTTTCTACTGTGCATATAAACAAGTTATTTACATTAATTTTCATATAATTTCTCTGTTTATAAACATTATGTAGAAATGAATCCTTTAAAATTGATTTTATGTAATTTGCAGAATAAATAGGCTAACACGGACACTTATTATTGCAAGTACTCCAGGTCCTGTAGGGCAGAGCCAAGACAATATAATGAAGTTTTCTGCAGAATATGAAAATATTACCAAAGTATGGTTCCAGTTCTCATTTTGACTCAACAAGGACCAGATTTTGTGACTTTCATCTTGGAAAGAACATTACTCTGCAGTGAAGTTGTTGAAACTGTCCATAGTGCAAAATATTGCTTAATATGAACTCCCAAACTGGAAAAAGACACTAGTATTACCATACAGATTATAATTTTAAAAACAAGTCATAGAGATGTGCATACAAGAAGAATGTTATGTGATTTGAGCATTTAACTTAGCAAGGTTTCAAACTCAGGTAGTGTGCCTGGGATGTAATTTGATTTCTGGTTAGTGCACCTTCAGATTTCCTTGCGAAGGATTTCCTTCCTTGTGAGGAGAATGCATCACCAAAACATCCTAATTTTAGTGTATTCTCTACTTTGCCTATAGCCATCTTTAAATATTTTCTTATCATTCTGGAGATTTTGCTTATGAAAATATTAGAGGTTGTATTTGGTTTCCATGGCAAGGTTTTGGTAGCAGGGGGATTGCAGGGGTGGCTTCTGTGGGAAACTACTAGAATAACCAGTCAATAGACAGCAAAGCATCAGTTTTAATCAGTTTGTCATAGCAATTGAACAAATATTGAACAAATATTGAGTAGTGTTTCAGGTATGTCCTATGCCTCTAGTCCTTGAATGTCATCCTCATTCCCCACTTTGTTTTCATCTTTACCTGGTTCTTATTAAATCAGGTATCTGGGAACATATTGGCCAACTGTATTGCAGTTGACACCCTAAAGGCATAAGTTGTGTTTATCTCCACTGCAATAAATGCCTAAAGCCAGACACCACCATAAACCCTCCCAAATGTGATTGTGATGTTGCTGTTTTCAACTATTTGTGCCTTGCCTTGTCAGTTCTCCCCTATTCTCTGAAAAAGCCTACAACAATATGATATAAAGGCTTTTTGTGGCATGAATTATTGCACTGAGAAGTTAGAATATATTTTTTCCAAAATATAGTAAAATGTACTTAATTTTTCTCACCAAGTGAATGTTTTATCTATGCATGCAAAATCCTATATCTGTGAAACTATATAATATATTGAACTTTAATTCATTTTTGCATTACTTAATCCTACTTTGTAGCCCCAAATAATATGCAGATGTTTCACTTATTGCCTGAAATATAAATAATGTACACCACTGACTGTATTTTAACTCAAAAGGAGAAAAGGTGTAATTTTTGATGAAACAGTCCTGTAAGATATATTTAATAAAAATCTTCCTTTACCGATGTTTTAAAATATTTAAAATAAACAAACTCTTTTTTTCTGTTTACTATGTGCTTTAATATGAGGACTAGAATGTATTTCAGAGTACATGGACTAAAGCATCTAAAACTATGCAAGTGAAACGTTATATGACTTACCAACAGCCCTAAGTTAGCCTTGCTAAGTTCATTCTCAACAAAAGAAAATCGTTAGCAATTCAGCAGGATTCTTGTAAAAAACTTAGGCAATGGAGATGAAGGGTGGCCACTGCTATCTCTGCACCAGGTAAACTCAGACTTTTCATTAAGTTGTCCTGCATTTACAGCTCGACAATATTTTCCCTTTTATGTTGCAGCTGCTGTTCTGCAGGTACAAACCCATCCTCTTATGAGCATCAGTTGTTTATTGAGGTCAACGTGAGGAAAATAGTTTCATGATCACAGCTTTACCTCTTTGTGGCTTGTTGTACAACTCACTTACACATGCAGCTCATCTTTGGTAACAAGGAAAACCCTGTGCTGGGGGATGCTCTTTTACCAGTATCCTTCCTTTGTCCCTTCAGTTAGATAGGCAATAGCCTTCTTTCTGTGTGCTGAGATACCACATCCTCCTCAATTAATAACTCCAAGTTCCATTTCTCTGTTTAAGTCCCGTTATCTTCCCTGATTCAGTTCACCCTTACTATCTTAACCATTTTTTCTGTATTAAATTTAAATTTAAGGGAGTTTACAGTATCTTAGTGGCAAGAGGATTTTTTTTTTTTTTTTCTCCAAGTAGTTTTATATACCTGTTGTAGTACTTAACATATAGAAACAGATATTAGAAGTGGAGATTGTGCTGGAGACTTGATCTTCCTCCACAGGGAAAACTTATCATGAATAAGAAGTTAGTGGATATTCACATTTCCCCTGTATACAGAGGTAATTTACTCTGGGACAGAGAAGGACTGACCTGCATTGTAGAGAAACTGTGTAATTTCCAAGCAGGAATTATGAAGCTTTTTCAGGAATATCACTTTGACAGTACTGTCAAAGAGGTCCAGAAGAGAAGTATTAGAAGAATGACATGGCAGCAGAGAGATTTTTTTTTTTTTCAGTTATGCAGGGATAATCTATTATATTTACAAGAAGGTATGGAGACATGACATTACTCCACTAAGAGGCTCCATCCACCAGCTGAAACCTTAGAACTTGAAATGAATAAATTAAAAAGATGGCAATATTAAAGGAAAAAACAAAGAAGAAGGAGGAAAGACTACTTAACCTTTAAATTTAGCCTCAGGGCATTTTTTGGTTTAGCTTAAATTGATCAGTTTCGTATCTCTAAAATATCTACTTCTGTGAATTGCAGAAGGTATAGAAAAGGGTAAAATTTGTTCAGTTTCTGTCAAGGTTTAAGGCAAGGCAGAAATAAACCATGGCAGATGCTCCCTGTTACCCCCTTACCTCCTACCACCCCTTCCTCTAGATCAGAAAGATGATAGGGGAGATAAGAAGGAAGGAAGAGAGACTTAGACTTCAAGTTGGAAGGTTTTATAGGGTTTTACTAATGCTACTAGTAAATAGAAAATACATAAAAAATATACAAAACCAATCTTGAGTGCTCGATGTGGGGTTGGCGTCATTCCAGCAGCAGCGGAGCTGGGTGTGCAGAGGTGGCGTGGCTCCAGCAGCTGTAAGGCAGGCACCTGGAAGTCATGGGCGGGATTTCACAGCAAACTGGAAACTGGTTGCAGGGATGCAGGGCTTGAGGCCTGTAGAATCTCAGGCAGACAGGCAGAGTCCTCTCTAGATGCCAGCCATAATCAAAAAGCAGACAGACCCTCGTGATCACCCTCTTACATAGGTGGTATGATGATTATGGGTTGGAATACTCAATTGGTCAATTTAAGTCACCTGTTCCATCCACCGCTCCTTGAACACACCCCTCTCACAGTGGAACATGGGAAAACTTAAAGAGAACTGGTCTTGTTTATAACAAAACCAGGACATTATCTCCGTTCCAGCATTCAGTGAAAAACTGTGAAGGCACAATGTTCACAAGTTCATCCAGGGTGAATCTTCACTTTGTCTTGCCCCTTTACCCTCCTCTAAAATATCTTAAAATTTCTCTGAAAGTTGTAAATGTGATTTTAAGAAATACGACTTGAATTACAAATATCCTTTCAAAATATTCCCTTCATTGAGCTTTGTTGCTAAGATGGAGTTGGGAAAAGACCAAAACAGAGAGAGAGGAAGAAAACATACCTTTAGCTTGTGCATTAATTTGCAGGGTTGATACACTAGATTTAGATGCTTCTTCTCACAGGTGTAACAAACAATAACGAACATGATTACATCTGCAGATTTTGAAATTCCACGTAAAGGTTTTTGAGAAACCTCCAAGGTAGCAATATTCTTTACAATTCCACTCAAAGAACACAAAGATAATAAAAATGAGAACTCTTGACACTCTGACGAAAAATCTGATTGCTGGCTGCAGCACTTCGAGTTCAAGCTTTTTCCTTTCAGGGTATTTATCTAATAAATTTGGGTCATTTCAAGTTGCTTCTCTGACAAACTTCTAGTAAGAAACACAGATTTGGATAAAAGAACTAACATAAAAAGTCATATCACAAAGGTAATGTGGCACTGGTATAGAGGGAAACATTTGTTGAAGTTCTTCCCCAGGTGTAGAGTCATAAATGCCAGATCTGTCAGATAAATTACTAGCAAAATCCAGCAAACAAATACTTAGATAAAATAATCTGACCAAAAGAGTGCTGGCAGAAACTTTATGTGAAAGTTATAGTAGGTGAACTGAAAATTCTGATAAGGAAGGTCAGAAGATCTCTCTGTCAGAATGTCAGCATTTGAATAATCCTTTATTAGTACCATAATTAGAAAATTCATAGCATGACTAGCTTTCAATATTCTATCTCATGCTCCTCTCTAGTTTCCCTTCACGTTTTTTTTTTGAAAGTATGGAATTTACAGAACTAAATTAGCATAAGTTGTACATTTCGATCATAAAAACAACAAAAAAAATATAAAATGTTATAAAATCAGATATTTTCAAATGATAAAAATTGAAATCACACTTTCTGAATGACCTCTACAGTTCACTGTTATACTACAAATGGGAACATGAAGGGGCTCATATATTATAACTTTTTTTGTTTTTTTTCTGAAGCAGCATAACGAACATTTTTCTCTTCACTTTGATTGTGTTCAGTGTTAATTAAAATGTTTTGCATAGTTTTTCTTAGTAGCAACACTTAGAAAATTGGACAAAAGGCACAGTGTCTGATAGTGAATAATGTCTTCGTGGCTGTCAAGGTGAGACAAAAGCAATATCAACTATAAATCATCATAATTAAATAAATTAATGTGGAAAGCTAACATTGTGGTGAAAAAAGTTCTGCTTCCTAAATAGGGAGCTTATTCTCAGACTGAATTGGGTTTGGTGTCCATTTTACTGTTGGTAGAAAAATAGAACACAAATCGAAATCTGATGTTAGAATCATTCTTTTTTTAGGGTCAAAATATTGAAATCACGTGAGAGGGTACACTTCTCTGACATTACTTGTCATGATGCTATTGAAATTTTGTGTAAAATAATAAAATTCTTAATGTGAAGTTCAACTCCTTCCAGAAGCAGATCCACTGTATTAGTGCTGTAACAGTACCTGAACCAGAACAAAAATAGCAAACAACCATTATATGGCTGTTGTATGAGCAGGTTTTTTTCCTGTCTTCTCATTCTGGAAATAGCTATAACTTCAAATTCAGTTATGAACTTGATGGCACGTTAGGCTGTTGGGGTTTCTTGACTGGACTGCAGTAAGACAGAAATATGTTCTACCCAAAACTAAATTTGATTTATTTTTCCTTTCAAAATTGAAGTTATTAAAATTGTCATAAAAGGAAATAATTAGAATACAAATCCAATGTGTGTGGGGGTGTGTGTCATATATACACACATTGTAAAGTGACAAATGTAAATCTTTTTTGCCATTTGTGTATCAAGCATGCATGCCTGGTGTTTGAAAATAAAGAAAATTGTAGATAATAAATTAGAAATTGTTCAGGTATCTCCAACTCCAAATCAGAAGATGGAGTCCAATACCAATCTTTGCCTTGACTTGTTCCATAACAAAATCAAAACTGTAGGTATAATAAGATACATTTGTACTGATTAACTTTAGCAGGGTTTTTGTGCATAGTAAGTAACAGAAAAAATTCAGTCTTAAGGACTTGTATACATTCACATCAAAACATATTTCATTTGTGGCTGTGTATTTTTACAGCATGTGTTTCTGTTCCAGATTAAAAAGGTGAAATATTTATTAGAGTGTACAAGATTATAACAAATTGATTCTACTCCACTTTGCAACAGAACTTTCAAATGCTGTAATTCTTTCTGAGGGACAATTAATCATGCTGTATCGCTTTTTCTCCCAGGAGCCAGGGTTTCTCATAATCTCTGGAAAGCCAGACAGCTGAAAAACTGCAAGGCAAGGAAGGGAAGGACACAACTGAAGCTTCAGGCTTTCAGGACTTTTGGCGCTTGAGTAGCTCACAGGAGAACCAGCAGCACAGGACCTGCCACAGGCACATTGACAGACACGCACTGGTGTCCCATGGAACCCTTTCTATCAGGGTTTGTTTTCCAGTAGAGGGCTTATAAGAAATATGTGACCCCACAGAATGCATTCATTCTCACAAAGTGGAAAATTCAGGAAAATAACTCTTTTGTATAATGTATTCCTTTCTTCTTAGTTTCTGGTCTCTCCGGTGTCTCAGCAAACATACACATAGTCTTACACTTGCAGATAATTAATTTCTGCTAAATCCAGCAACTGAAGTTAAACTTTGAGATAAGAGGGTGACTTTGAGGGTGACTATAAATATTATAAATTCTCTCTTTACTTGTATCCCATAAAAATCTCCTGAAATAACTCAAAGATTTCATAGTTGTTTTTTTCACAATGTACTACAGGACAGGATTTGGCCTAGCATAGTTTAAATATGCTTGAAATCTCAAGGAAAATGAAGTCATTAAGGATTTCCTAGCATTTTAGTAATACGGATATTTCTTTGAGTCCTTAATGTTGTAATAGGTTTATATTAGTAATCATCAAAGCTAGAGAAAATGATAATTCCTGTGGTTACAATTGTAACACAAAATCCAGTCTTGCACTGAAAGCTGTCTGCTCTGCTTTCCTGGATTCTAGGTAAAATAGCCTATTAAAGCTTGCACAAAGTGAATGCAAAACTCTTCTTTCAAGAGATAGGAGGAAGGTTGAGAAGAAGTTAGTTTTCTCATGGCAAGCATGGAGAAAAGAGTGACCTATTTTACAGGGAATGGCCTGTGCTTCCGGATGCTACTCCTCCTGTAGATGGGAGGATTCTACTCTTTCCCCCCTGTACCAAAGTTCTTGCATCAAAATTTGAGATGTGAATGTCTTTGACCTCTGGAGAGAAGATCATTGAACAACCCATATGAGAAAAACTAACTAACCTGACATTCTGCAGCACTACTATCCTCAAATTACTGTTCCACATTTGCGACTGATATCATTGCCATAATGATGCTACAGAGTTGCAAATAAGAAGCAAAGTCCATGTAGCCATTAATAAGAGACAAGTTCATGAAGTTATTTCCTGCATAATCCTACTGTCCCAAAATGTTGTATATTTTTAATGCAGAATTTTCATAAAACAAGTTATGTTGTTAAGATGTTTTACTGAGCCCCAGTGACAAATTATTTCTGCTTGATAGGATTTTACCTGAGTTCTTGCTTGGCAAAGACTATTGTATGTAAAGGCCAATAGGCAGAACATCGATCTCAGAAGTATGTCAAAGGCAGATGTTTAAATTAATGTACAATTCATTTTACCACTTATTTAATTTCTTACAAATAATGAAAAATTCCTTCTCTATCTAGGCATTTATACAGACTATTAGAGCTAGTTCTAAACCATTAACCCCCTCAAGTTGCAGTTATTCATAATGTATAATGGAGCTTCCTCTACATTTCCCTTTCATAGTGGGTTTATAAATGTTCATTTCACTTTTAAAAATCCAGTAAAATAAAACAGAAGTCATTATTACACACAAAACCTCAGCTCATGCATATACATATGTAGGGAAACTTGTCTCTTAGTGTTACTACCTCTTATAGTGGTGTTTTTCAGAGTTCTTTGAATGTAAACTGAACAAAATAAGGAAATTCTCAATTGCCATCTGTAAATCAGTCAATGCCCTTTTGCAGAGCATAACCTAACCAGCAGGAAGCTATGTACACAAGTTACTTTATTAAAGAGAGACTCAAACTTAGATTTTACCTGAAAGGTTGCTTTACTTTGTGTTATTCCCACCAGCTGTGAAGCATTATCAGTACAGGGTTGAAATGGGAGATGACATACTGCATATTTTGTGCATGTGTTTACATGTAGTTGGTATTTGTCACATGACAAGCCATCTAACTTTTTTTTTAAATTATAGAAGAACCTTAGCCTTTTTTTCTTAAGAAAAGCGATCACCTAATTCAGTCTTATATCCTCTCTCCTCACAGAAAAGTAGCTAATATGCTCTGCTGTTGCAAACCAATTTATTGATTCCACAACCCTTCAATAAACATCTCCTGCACCACCCCTGATGAGAGAGGCATGCCTAATTTTGAGGAAGTCGTAAGGACAAAGGCTTTGTAGTTAGCATGATTGCAGCCTGAAGCACAACAGTAAGGATAAAGAACATTATAACACTTGAACCAGGAAAAGCCTGCTACTGATTTGCTTCAGATCTTTGTGATAAAGATCATTAGAAATGATCCTCAAGCTCAAATCCTCACTGTTTTTCTTGTTTATTTCTGTATGAAGTTAAAAACAACAACAAGAAAAACAAACAAACAAAAAAATCCCACCACTTATTTAGGAATCCTGCAGTGATCCTGGGGAACATCATACCCATAAATCCTGCCATTCACATCAATGAAGTACCAGAAGTACAGCTCCAGCTGTATGTCATGACTTTTCCAAGCTTTTAGCATGTACAGGGAGACTGAGATGTACAGGGAGACTGAGATGGCTGCATTGTATACAGGATGCCATTAAAAGTCAATGCAAATATCACTACAGGTTAATGGAATAGCATATCGTGACTGTAATGTAGGCAAGACATTTTTTTTTTTTTTCTCTTTTACCTAGATAATTAGCAATACCAAATGTTCACAGAACTGGAGTGCTTTAAGAAACTGGCTAGTGAAACTCTAGAATTTATGTTCTTATTTTTAATATTTTGCACCCTATAATTTTTATAGCATGTTTCTCTAAAGGAGGAGGATGAGAAGCTATTGTGTTGTGTGCTGCATGCAGCAAGGTTTTAATAATTCATCTCTTTCACTGAAATGGAGACACTTAAGAAAGTAAACCAAAAAAAGACTCATCTTGTTCAAAGGACAAAAAAATGAGAATGATCTAATTATTACATCATACCTCTAAACAATGAGAAACCTTGGCTTGGTATGAGCTCTGACCTGGAGATTTCTTTACAACTTCAAACATCTTGGATCTGTATCCTGCCACGCCCCCCTCCCCCTTTTTTTCCTTCAATGAAAAGCAAATTATAGTTATAGCCTACTTTTTAATGAATTTGGATTTTAAGTTCTTTAGGACACTGGCTGAAACACAAATCTTAGGAATTCCTTGTTTTCTTTCTCAGTTACACTACTGATAAACAACACCTAGTTTTTTCTCTCATTCTGTAAGTTCTCATATGCTCTTTCCAGATCTGCTGAAGCTAGTTCCTATTTTCATTATTCCCCTCTGCCTCTCTTTTATCTTCACTGGTTGAAACGTCAGAATGAAGGCTTATAGCCTCTTGAAATCTCTTCTTAGTAAATAGAGTTTTCTAAGTACATAACAGGTCTCACTAGCCAGGGCACGTCCTGCTACAACAGCCAGCAGCAGGACAGCCAGGGACACCAAGGCAGCCCTAGTCATGGGCATCAAGCACTTCCCTGGGACGGGCCAAGGCCAGGCTGGGACACTGGTCTGTGGGTGAGTGTCAGACATTGTCTAGGGTTCAGAGCATGCCACACAGAGACAACCCAATGGCTCCCTGAAAGGGGAAGAAAAGCTTCACCCTTCATTGGGATGAGGAGCAGTTAAGTATAGAAAAGAACGATTAGCTTTGTTAATTTTAAGCCAGAGGTGGCTGTTGGATCACTCTTTTTGTTTTTCACCAAACTGCGAGTTAGGCTAAGCTATAAAGAACATGAAATAGCACACTTGGGATGCAGTTCCTTGCTATGGGTTGAGGGGAATCAGAACTGTGTTCTCCCACCGCTCAGCCTCAGCAGCAGCCTTGATGAACTGCAGCTTTGACTTACTCTTTTAGCAAGAAAGTAATTTCAGAGCAGGGAGCAAACTACTTGCTTTCTCTAGCTGTGCCCTGTTTTATTGTTCATTTAACCATGGAACAAGGTCTTGGCCTACTATGGAAGGGTGTGGTATTGTTTTCATTACTCAACAAACATAATATTTTGAATTGCAGAAATATTATAATGCAGCTTGAATTGAGTGTGACTCCTAAGGAAAGTGGAAAGCAACACAGCATTCCCTATACGAGAGTGCAGCACATTTGTACACCTTAAAGGACAGAGTATCATAATAAGGACTCTTGCTCTTCTGTGCATTCCCTAGAGTATTCAAAGGGTAAAAGAGCATGGCCTCTTCTTATGTCTATAATGCAAGGAAAGGCTTTTGCCTCTCTGTATGATCCTAACTCTCCACCTGGCTTTGGATACTTAAGCCAAGCTGTACTTAAGCCAAGCTGTATTTGAATGCTTTAGGAAATATATAGATGTGTTTTTGTGTTCAAGGGTTTTTTTAGAAATGAGAGAGAGTTAATGAAATTTCTTTATGGTGTACTAAATCACTCACTGAAGTAGAACTGTATATCTCAAATCTTATTTTTATTTATTTTCTCTGTGATAGTATATATGACATCTTGGAAATTTATCTTAAGAATGGTTAAACTGAAAGACAAAGGTTAGGTAGACAACAGATATGTTTTACTGCAGTGTAGTAAAAATACTCATGAGAACCATGTGAAACTTTGGATTTAAGCTTGAGTACAGGGATACATACAAAACCGATGGCATTGTAGAATCTGTTATTCAAGCAAGCCTTTTTAACAATAAAGATTGCCAAAGTCACCAAGTCCAAAAATCACCTGAGTGAATCTGAAACCCATCAGCTGAATCAATCCATACTGGGAATTGTATCTCAAGGTAAATAACATGTACAGCTTAAATAAGCTATAATTGGCTAATTAAATAATTTGAAAAACATTTCAAAGACTAAGGCTACATTATTTAATTTTATCTACCAAATCAAATTCTCCCTGCAGTATCGAATAATGTCAGATTGTAATTAAATTCCTCCCCTGAACTAATAAAAATCCTTAAAAATTATAATGATAAAAACAGTTGGTTAATTAGAACTAGCAATTATCATTCAAAAAATTTAATAAACTAAAAATGCCCCTGGTTAATATTAATTATGGCGTCTTTCTTTTGATACTTTAACTAAAATGTCCTGCTCAAAATAAATAAATAAATAAGGTTCCATTATGAGCTTTCTTGAGTAGCATATTACAGTAATTGGCTCCACTCAGATGATTGCTGCATTACAATCCTAGCTGTGAATGCATGCAGAGAGATAGATGAATCGGTATCATTCAGATACTCAATGGACAGTCAAAGAAACAGACCTTGACATTTTGTATGTGGAGAAGGATGTGAGACTCCTGGTGACTGAGGAAAAATAACAAAAATAAAAAGTTCACTGGAAGTAGATTCGGGTCACTGATAAATTCATTGTTTTGCAATAAGGAAGTGTTTCTGTCACTTTCTGCCTTCCTTTTTTTAAAATTAGACTCTTTTTCATTCTCTGTGTGGAGGGAAGGGTTCTCATTAAAAAAAAAAAATCTCACAAACATAAACCCATAAAACTACATTGAATCTCTACCTGGAGTCTTCAAAAGCAGATGGTGCACAAGCTGTTTAATATTATGCGCAAGCCAAGGCAAGGCATGCAACTTAGAGACAAATAAACTTTTTAGGTAAGTACAGTTAGGGGTTAATCCAGTGCCCACTGAAATAAATGAAAACTTTCATAATTTCAGTGAATAGGAGTGAGATTATTACTGAGTTCCATAGTGAAGTGTATATGATCTAGTTTTTTCTCCCAGCTGAATCAATTATTCTGGACACAAAAGAGCCAAGTTCAGTCTCACCTTTTGCTGCTCAGCTGTTCCAAAGAGTGGGTTAAGCCAGTATGTAGCCAGATCTGGCTCAAGCTATCTCTGTACTAAAAGCAAAATTGAATTGTCACTACCACTAATGTGAAGGATGCAGATTGATTTGTCCTCATACCAGAAAGACGGAGAAAGAAAAGTGGGTAAAGCTCACCACGGAGAATTTTGAAGAAACAGATTTGTCTTAACCCATCTGCTTCTTCTGGCCAATCCCAAATTATCCTCCTTCCTCTAACAAAAAGTTTTTTCTATATTTTTTCTCCATGCTTCCTGGTTTCTGTCTGTGCAGTAAAGGTAAGCCTGGGCCTATAGACCTCCAATATATACAAACCACACAGCAGGACCATAGCTGTCTTGTTGCTTGGTTCAATAAGTTTTACTTATGTTTGTAAACCATGCTCCAGGCAATAATCCACCTAAAACTTGTGCCTGTGTGCTTGAGTAAGTATTTAATCCAAACTACATGTTGATTGATACCATATCTTGGTTGGTTACCTTGAAAGCAAGAAAGGGATTTTACTTCTGTCTTTGATGGAGACTGAAAAGTTTTCATGAACTCACAGATACAGATATTATTTTTGGTCTGTGTATAATCTAGAATTAATGAGCATATATATTTTTTACTGTATCTTAATTTGACTGAAACTCTCCCTCTGTTCCAATTCTGTATTCTTTCCGCATATTTCAATGTGAGATGATAAAGTAAAATTTGATCTGAGCAGGAAGTGTGTCACATTTTTCAGTTTCTCTGTTTATTCTGTCCATGTATACAGTTTTCCATTCAGAAGATGTTACTTTAAATATCTGTAGCCCTGCATTTACAATCTAAGAATGTCAGAAGGAGGTATCAGGTCACTGAAAATATTTCTAGGAATGGATCAGTTCAAAGAAAACTTCTTTTTCACAAAGTGAGGAAAAAATTGTTTAGGATATTTTAAGGGGGCTTGTTTCAGCTTGTTTGTTTGTTTGTTTGTTTGTTTGTTTGTTTGTTTTTTGTTTTTTAGTTTGAAGGAGAAAAATAAAATAATTTTAAAAAAATAAATTGTAGTTACAGCCCAATACTGCAAAGTTTTGATGGACTTAGCTTAGAATGATCTTGGAAGCTAATATTGTTTTAAAATGTTAAATTATTTTTCAACTGGCTATAGCTTTTTTCATTTTATATGCCACCACATTACAGTGTTAGTTGTGAATCCAACTTTGTTCTTAACCATTGTCCTGGTTTTGTCAAAAACAAGTTTCTCTTTTAGTGAATTTGCCTGTCAGCTAAAGCTTTCACATTAGCTGCATTTTCCTGGAAAACCAGATACATGCTTTGGTAAACATAGCAATGGAATGCGACATCACAGATAAGGATGGATGCACATCTCGCGAGAGGGGTAACGAGAAACAGGTGACCAAAAACTGACCAACTAACCAACTGTTACATCCCATTCACATGATACTTCATATAAAAGTGGGAGATCACAAGGATCTCTTCCCTTTTCCTTATGGCTGACATTAGGAGAGGACCTTGCGCATTGTCCCTGTGAACTGATGCCTCGTGACAGACTGAATCCAGTTCCAGTTAGCTGCAGAGTCCAATCGAGGACTTCAGGTGCTGGCCCTACATCTGCCAGAGCAGTTGCCGGGACTTTCAAGATTGGTTTTGTATATTTTGTATTATTTTCTCTATTTTTATAAGTAGCATTAGTAAAACATTTTTAATTTTTCCAACTTTCTTCTCTCTGTCCTTCTTTCCCTCCCTATCTCCTGTCCTCAGTGGGTAGCGGGGAGAGGGAAAGGCTAAAGCAGGAGAAGTCGGGGGGAAAGGGGATTAACAATACATCTGCCATGGTTTTATTGTCACCCCGCAATCAAAACCTTGACAACCATGTGTTTAAAAATGTCATCTTCTACTGTACTGTTTCTGAAACAATCTGATAGGACTGGTGAATCCAGCAACAATTTCTATCATCTACTGAATAAAACATAACCTCAGGTTGAAAGTGAATTGTTTTCAGTGTGTAGTGATGAGAAATAAAATACATTTACTTGAAAAAAAATGCACATAACTCCACATGCACAGAAGAAATACATCTGTTATGAGCAAGAAGTAGTTTTCCACAGAAAACTTATCCTGTACAAGTTAATAAATAATTGTAGATGATTATATAAAGCAATATTCTACAAACAGTAAAATTCCAAAGTATCTCTGAGGAACTCAATGATAACTATTTTTTTCAGAGCTAGCAAGACAAAATTTTTGTACAATGATGTAAGCATGGCTGTTTCATAGCAATGTCTGGACTTAGTATTTTACCACTTTGAAGGTGACTTTCTTAAAAAGATATGGATTTTTTCACATTTAGTAAAATTGTTTACCTACATCAGTTTGAAGTAACTTCAGCAAAATAATCTTACACTGGAAACCAATTCTGAAATATGCATTTATACTTTTTCAGAGCTTGTTTATTACAGTTTATGTGAGTTGAGCAAGAATGCAGGCTGGGCAAAAACTTAAATGCTTTTGGTGTTTGTTCTGTTGTAAAAAAAAAAAAAAAAAGAACATTCTTTTTCCATTTTTAACAGACTGAAGGCAGATTGGAAAAAAAAATATTTGTTTAATATAAACATCACAAAAATCTATTAGGAATAAACATAAAAAATCCACAGTACTGAGGAGGTCTTAAATTTCCAAGGCCAGAGGCATTCAGTGAAGGTCATACAGCTATGACAGTTGGGTGGACCTGGTGTTCCATCACAGGAGTTTTTAATTCAGTTGCCCCTACAAGTCATCCCTGGTAGTTTTGCAAAGCACTACAATTCAAAACTGCTGATTTGTCTTGCTCTCTGACATAGTTTGGCTTTTCAATTTAGCACAAATCCTCTAAACATATTTATATGAAAAGTATGAGTTCAACAAATGCTTTTTCTCAGCTCTTAATTAGTCTCCTGTTTCCCTCAACAAAAAAAGCTGCTGGAATGTGAATATGACATAAATAACTAAACTAATATGTATGACAATACTGATTTTTTTGAGGTCAGAAAGCACCATCTTAACTAATTTCATTGTATAAGAGGCTGCAGTATGAGCCCACCAGCCTAGTTAACAGGCACAAATTTGGACGTGACAGGTAATATTAATACTTAACATGACACTGTTAATATTCACCTGTTCATTGAAGTATGAAAGAAGGTAGTATCCTATTCAGGCATTGGCAGGAACAACGGTGGTGTTGAGGGAGGATGAACGTAAAAGCATGAATGCATGAGGCATAAATGCAGTAGGATAGGTCTTTACAGAGATAGAATGATGATATATGATAGATGTAACTCCCCTCCGGTGGTTGGGCTAAGCCTTCAAAAGTTTGAAACACTTGTCTAGGGTCTAAAATACATCACCAGTAAAGTTCATCAGGGCCATGACTGAATTTTGCTATCAAACAGCACTGATATTTGTTGTTAGGTCTAAGGGCATTTTACAGTTCCACACTTTAACATTTATGCAGTGAGCCTCCAGCTGAACATCTATATTGCTAAACTTTACTGTGTGTCCAGAAGAAACAAAGAATCACACGCTCATTTCTCTAGGCAGGTGAAATCCCACTGAAGCATATTTTATCTTTAAGACAACATTCCTTTCTGTGTTTGAGAATTTTGAAGACACATCAGTCAAGAAACTTGCCAAAACATTATTACTTTGAAAGGCTCTCTGAGACAGGCAAGTAACTCTGTATGTGTACATGTGTATTTAAAAAAAAAGTAAACAACATTGTGTTTGATCCACATTACCACAAATGTTTGCCTAGTGAAAAAGTTCTGCTTATAAACCTGTTTCTTGTGTTTTGAATCATGCTTGTCAACAAAAAGTATTTTTTGACAATATTTTACTGTAGCTATGAAGTTGTCAGTTTTGCCCTGGAAAATTATAGTGGTTACTTCTGTGGTATTTAAGGTGGTAGAACATGGCATGTAGAGTCATTTTATTACTACAGCTTTTATTTATGGAGAGTTGGGAAATATTTTCTTTTTTTTCAGGAGATGCAGTATAGAGGACTGCTTAAAAAAATAATGTTCCAGTGCATGTTGGATGTCTCCAGGAAATTATTAAGGACAAAATCCATGACTGTACTTTCCACTACTCATTGCTTCTTGCTGTTTTTTTCATTGCTCAGTATGTATTTAACAGATTTATTTGGTTGAAACACTTTACACTTAGTGATTCATGACGTGTCACTGGCGTGGAGACAATACTCTGGAGACTAAAGATAGAATCATAGAATCACAGAATGGTTGGGGTTGGAAGGGACGTCTGGATACCATCTAGTCCAACCCACCTGCTAAAGCAGGTTCACATAGAGCAGATCGCACAGGAATGTGTCCATGAGGGTTTTGAATGTCTCTAGAGAAGGAGACTCCACAACCTCTCTGGGCAGCCTGTTCCAGTGCTCTGGCACCCTCAAAGTAAAGAAGTTTCTCCTCATGTTTAGATGGAACCTCCTATGCTTCAGTCTGTGCCCAGTGCCCCTCATCCTATTGTTGGGCACCACTGAAAAGAGTCTGGTCTCATTCTCCTGACATCCACCCTGGAGATATTTAAAACATTGGTAAGATCCCCTCTCAGCCTTCTCTTCTTCAGGTTGAACAGACCCAGCTCTCTCAGTCTTTCCTCATAAGAAAGATTCTCCATATCCTTAATCTTCTTTGCCGCTGGACTCTTCAGTAATTCCTTGTTCTTCTTAAACTGGGGAGTCCAGAACTGGATGCAGTACTCCAGATGTGGCCTCACCAGGGTAGAGTAGATGGGGAGGATAACCTTTCTTAATGCACCCCAGGATACCCTTGTCCTTCTTGGCGACAAGGGCACATTGCTGACTCATGGTCAACCTGTTGTCAACCAGAAATCCCAGGTCCTTCTCTGCAGCACTGTTTTCCAGCAGGTCAACTACTAACCTGTACTGGTGCCTGCGGCTATAGTTAATTATTATAGTTAACAATAATTTTCTTAATAGAAAGTAAATTTTCAAGAAAAGTTAATTTTAATTTGCTACCATAATAAAGAGTATGTCATAAACCATAAAGTAGATGCATTTAATTAGGATGCAATTAGGTTTTTATCATTAAAGATGCTAATGGAAAAATATAATTTGTGAACTTTTAAAGAAACAAACAAAAAACTATCTAAGCCATACTTTACAGGCAAGGTTCACTTAATTCGAAGAGGCTTTTACAATTCTTCCTTGGGAAAGCAGGCAGGACACACATGGAAACATTTTATTGTTGTTAATAACCACATTCACATATTTGGTATGAAACAACAAAAGTCTGAACAAAAGGAAAGAAGGATTTTGTTCTACTTACTGAGCTCAAGGCAGATGAAGAAACTGATGAACTTGGACAATAGAGGCCACACAGATCTCTTACTACACTAGTATCGAGAGGTAGCTAGATATTTTACAATGTTACTAATTATGCCAAGCAATAAGTAGTGAAGGCCCAATCTGAGCAGTTGTGGTTTAATCGTGCTGAGTGGCTTATGATAATGTCAGTACTGTTTCTCTATGGACTTAAAGGGCAAGTTTGTATGAAAAAGGAGATTTGTTTACTGGAAAATCTGAGGTCTTTGGAAAGTGGGCTATACGGCAAAAGAGAAAGAGTAAATGAACATTTCTCTAGGGTTATGTTGGATGGAATCAGTATGAAATGTGTTGGCAGTTCTTGAGCAAAAATCTTCACAGAGCAATTACAATTTCATTTAGCTGGGAAATAGTTGTGTGGATTCTGTTGACAAATTGAGAATGGCATTTCATCAAAAGCAGAGAGGATGATTTTTAAAAGGCAGAAGGTCAAGGGCAGAAGCCATCACTCCTTTCATTGCAACTGTGGAAGTACTCAAGCCTGCAGAAAAAAGTATGATTTGAAGACATCAGTGTTTTAGGATTTTTTTTCTTTACATGAGTCACACTCCAGAAAACAGAGGAATTGCTTTCTCTGCATACCTTTAGAGACAAGGATTCGGAATGAATTCATAAACCCCCAGGCTGGCAGGTATCTTTTAATGGCATTGAAGGGAAAATGAGACATAATTTAAAAGCTTTTACTTGGTATCTTAATAACAGATAAACTACATCTATTTGTGCAAATCTTCTTATGCTTCAATATGTCTTCTCCTAAACCTACAGAAAAATATGTATTTGTGGATAACTGATAATTATTACTGTCTTTCTATTCTACAGTGTAAGTTAATTTACAAGGAAACATTATGTTTTTTGGTTTTCTGTTGATCCTTCCAAATGTTGCACCACACTTGCTTAACTCAATGTTTTCTCTGCATCCATAGTCTGGATTGCTGTTTAGAAACTCATCTGAGGAGATAAGAACAGTGAAAAATGTTATAAAAAGGTAGAATGCTTCCTTTGGCACGAGTGTTTCAAGGCTTTAATAAACCTGAAAAAAAAAAAAACAAGTAGTATTCTACTAAGGTAGCAAATATTATCTATCTATCTATCTATCTATCTATCTATCTATCTATCTGTTTATTTATTTATTTATTTGCTTTATGTAAAGCCTTCAACAGTTTGGTCAAAGTATATAGCTGGTAATGATAGTGTATTCTGTTCAAAGGGAAGATTCTTCTTCTAATTCCATTCAAACATGTGACATTTTCCTTGACTGACTGTTAGTAGGAGAAAACTGTTATAGACTTCTACACATTTCAGCTTCTTTGCAAAATGTTTTGATTTTGGTTTTATTGTGTTTGTTTGTTTGTTTTCTTTTCTTTTGGTTGGTTGATTTGGTTTGGTTTTGCTGTTTTGGTTTGAGTTGATTTTTTTTACAATTAATTTTACAATTAATTAATCTGCTTGCAATTATGATTGTTCCAGTAGTGATGGTCCTGTTGTTGAGAGACTGAGCCGACACTCTAGAGACCCTGGTTCTGCAACTGACATCCTGCCTAACTTTGGAAAAATAATTTTGGTCAATATTTTCAAAAGTGTCTACATTGTGTTCCTAAAGTTGATGGAAATTCACACTGCTTAAGGACCTAGATGGTTTTGTACATAACTACTGTCTTAATGTTGTCCATAATATTTTCTTTATTCTGAGAATAAAATTATATGTAAACACTAAAAACACTAAAAGATAGAAAGTTTATTTCAGAAATTTCAGGATGTTTAAGTTGGTTGAAATAACGCTACAGAAGCCTTGATATATGCAAGTAACTTTAATAACATTTGGACACTTTAGTGAGTAACTAGTAGTGGGAGAACTCTTGCCATTATTTACTATCTTTGGAAAAGTGCTGCTTTTACTGTAGCACCCTATTCATTTTTTGAAGTTTTCGGGTAGTTTACACAGTTGGTAGTAACGTGAATTACAACATATGATAGTATAATTCTAATGGCAGTAAACTTTACAAGGTAGGAATATAGAAAAGTAACTACTTGATTTAGATTCTAGGAAATGAACTTAAAAATACAAACATGGGGTATTCTATATGAAAAGGATTAAAGGGAGTTGAGAAGCTCTCTGACTTGCTTGCCCAAGGGATTTGCAAGTTTACTAGATTTTGCTTTTTTCCCTGCCCCCTTGCACCTATTCTCAATGGATGAACACTGCCACTGAACTAAGCATGTCTCCTGTGACAATAGGAGATGTCCCCTTCTGACCTCTTTCCCAGAGGGATTTTACTTGGAAGCCAAGTCGGCTGGTAGAAGAGCTACTCTTTCTTGCCCCCACAGAAGAGCAAACTAACAATAGTGCCTTGCCCCTTCAAACCACCATCCTTTGTCTTACGAAAATTCAGGTATTGTAGAAAACAGCCACCTGGCTGAGATCATGAAACATGCATGATCTTAATACCAATATATACAAATATGACATGTATCTTCTTGATTCTTATAGCATTGTTTAGTTCTGTTCTTTAAAAAAGTGGAAAAATGAATGAAATTTAGAGTTCCTTATACTGGAACAAGAAGTAATAATGTATGCAACATGGCAATGCCTGAAAAGGAGTAAGTATTGCTAATTTCTGGGTTAAAAGGAAGATTTTTATTCTTGGACTAGCACAGACCAATGTTGCAGGTGACAATAAAGTGTAATGTAGTGTTAGAGATAGCACAGGTCCATATACATTAGTTACTAGTGGCTCCTGTGATTGAAGGAGGAAAATTGTCACAAAAGGGATGGCAGTAATGCCAGCATGAGACAGCACAAATCTGTCTATGCTTCTGTAATTGTTTTCATTGGTGATGTAATTCAGGAGCATTTGTAGTCGGAGTTTGTCTGTTCGTTATACACAGACAAATGCATTTTCTTTGTCATTCGTCAAGATAGCTCTGATTTTCTGTTTTTACTTTCTGAATGAGTTGAAGTATTCCAAATATTTTAAACCCTTTTTCTCTCAGGGTGCTGTTGCACAGGTTTTGAGCACATAGTATCGTCATTAACAAAAAAATAGGGAAATAAAGAAATAAAGGAAATAATTTTTTGCCTCTTCATAGTGCTTAGTGCAGTAGGGCCTTGATCCTTTACTCATATTATAAGACTAAACAGATTAAAAATAACTAATACCCAAAACCATAGATTTTTAAAATATTTTAGCTTACAGTCCAGTGTAGGTGATCTACATTTCTAACCACCTGATGGAAGTAAAATGCAAAGTTTGAAGTGTGTGTATGATTTTTAAAACTGAAACAGCTGTAACTAAGACCCTACTCCTAGAAGTGTGTCCCAATCATGTGACCATCTTGTGTGTCTGAAGAGCAGAGCTGCCAGGTCAACATCACAGAGAGTCTTTAGCCTCTTACTGAAGTAGCAGGACATAAGGAAAGACGGGGTCACAGCTGAACTCTGCCCCCAAGCCAGGAAGCCCAGTGAATGTATTCTGAATACATTCACAGGCTACCAGGTTGACTGTGTGAAGTTTTATATTCAGTAGAGGCACGGTCTCTTGAAAAATGATAACTTTTCTAGCTCTAATTGCAAGACAGCCCTCCCTACTTTTTTGCGCTACACTGAAATTCTGCAGCCTTGATAGGCTGGACATGCAGGTCTGTTCTTTTATGTTCTTGTGATATATCAACTAAAATTACTATTTATCAGAGTTCAAAAATTTAAGGCTAAAACTAGAAATAATCACAGATAGAGATTTGAATTTTATTTGATGTAGTCCATTGGTTTCACAACCTAAATCTTCTTGTTTCCCAAAGCAAAACATTGTGATTTGGATATCTGTTGCACAGCTGTGACCTTATGGGTACAAGAACATTAATTTACATACAAACACATTAATTGACCTGTGACAGCTGGCAATGAAGATGCTCTCCAAAACACACCTGTTTTCTCCCACTTTCCCCAAAGTATATCTTTAATATTTTTATATGCTTATGTTAAATATTGTGTTCTGCTTTAGCCAAAATCCAGGCATAATACAGAATCTGTTAGAAAAAGGTGTGAAAATTACACTAGATGGTCCCATTTGTTTCCTATATAAGTTATGTAAAGAGTATTTGTTGAGCAGGTGTCTAGATGACTCTCCAAGAACGCAATTGTTGTATGAATATTTTTTTTATATTTGTAGCTGTGTTATGTATATAAACTTATATAAGCTTACATTCCTCTTTTTCTTAAACTCTCAATAAAAAAAATTATATAGGACTTTTAATGAAGAAATCCTTCTTGTGGTTCTGTTGCTTTATCATCCTTCAGTTGAGGGACCTACTTAGGTATGGGTATGGGAATTGTGAGGTTACAGTGATATGGTGTTGTTATAGGCTTCATGTGCTGCACCTTCTGCTCAAGAGAATGTCAAGATAACCTTTGCACAACAGTAAAATTGCAAACACATCAGAAATCAGAGTGGAATGAATGAAGAACTGAAGGAGACCCCAATATCCCAGAGGGCAACAGATTGTCTTAGTATAAGGGAAAATGAGATTGTACTGTCAAAGACATCAGGAAAGGAATATCAAATATGTTTTATTTGCTTGGCAACTGTTCATCAGGTGATTAAATTGTTTGAGTGAAGTGAGTTTACAGAAATGTGCAGGTAACCTTCAGTTTTAGGCAGGTTTGTTTTAGTTCCCACAGAAAACACAATATTCTAGAACCTCTCTTTGTTTTCTACCCTGTAATTTCTGCTCTGGACAACTTAAAGTTTAATGCTTTCTTGTTGCTGCCAGGCAGACAATTTTTTTTTTTTTTTTTTTGTCTCAGATACAACACCAGCTGAAGCCTGAGAGAAAAGCTTTGTGAAAACAGGTGAGGCAGGTGTCACAGATATGACACAATGTTTTGGATCTTACGCTAAAACTGATGGAAAGGATATACTTGCTCAGAAGGAAATTCAAAGCCTCTTGTTTTTCTTTTCCTCCTTTATTAAGTGTATTATTTGAGACAGTTCGAAGCAATACCAAGCTCCAGTGTATTCAGCTCTCTCAATTCTTCTAAAAGTTTCCTGATGTTATATGTTTATCTTAATTTCCCCAGTATTGTGATGGGGAAAATCTTAACATTTTTTACTTTGTTTTTTTCTTTAATTCTTAATAAAAGCTTTTAGACCCCATGGCTACACAGCAAAGTTTGATCTCTGTGTGCACTGACTGATGAGAATGAGAAACCATCAGGGAAAAGAAAAAAGGGCAAAAGAAAATCCCAATCCATATTACTGTGTTAGAATCACAGGTCTTGTAAGATGATAAAATGATTTTTGAGGCAGCTGCCACTAATGATGTTTGAATATCAGAGTCTGACTTCTTGTAATTTCGGTTCAGGATTTAAGACACAAACCTGGATCATGCATGTACCCTGTCATCATTTTATAATGCTGCTGAAATTGAAGTGGTCAGGTTTATGCATGCTGTGCCTAATCATGTGGGTTCATAAGTATTCTGCTCAACACATTATTTCTGATTGGACCCAGAAATTGCATTTACATATTGATTGCAGGAGGTAGTATTGTTGTTCCTAATGTATCTATTATTTCTGTTGATGGTTGTATCAGTTTATTTTTCAAGCAGGGATATATTCACCACAATGTTGTTTTATTTACAAATTTTATGATGAACCTGTTTTATTGATCTCCTCTTTCATGTGGTCTTTTCATTGCCTTTGTCATTTTACAGTGAAAATACTGCAATATAGTGAAATATTAATGATAAATAATAAAACTTGCTAAAACAAATAATGAATTAATAGAGCTTTGTAATTCTAAATGCAACAAGTTGGTTAACAGATTTTATCAATATGTGTAAAATGTTGCTTCTTCTGAGAATCTGGATACCAGAGTCTTCCGCTCCTTATCTCCCAAGATACTTGCCTTCTGCAAAGCAGAATAATAAATGTGTCCTTATTTCTTGTTTTTGTATCTGTAGCAGGTGCAAGTGCCCAGGTGCTGGCAGCAGCAGCAGCCATGGGGGTCTAGTAATAGTAGTAATAGTAGTAATAGTAGTAATAGCAGTAATAGTAGTCGTAGTAGTCCAAGCTTTGCCCAAGTACCTTATTTTACATATGATTTACAACAGCCTTTCCTTTCCTTTCCTTTCCTTTCCTTTCCTTTCCTTTCCTTTCCTTTCCTTTCCTTTCCTTTCCTTTCCTTTCCTTTCCTTTCCTTTCCTTTCCTTTCCTTTCCTTTCCTTTCCTTTCCTTTCCTTTCCTTTCCTTTCCTTTCCTTTCCTTCCCTTCCCTTCCCTTCCCTTCCCTTCCCTTCCCTTCCCTTCCCTTCCCTTCCCTTCCCTTCCCTTCCCTTCCCTTCCCTTCCCTTCCCTTCCCTTCCCTTCCCTTCCCTTCCCTTCCCTTCCCTTCCCTTCCCTTCCCTTCCCTTCCCTTCCCTTCCCTCCCCTTCCCTTCCCTCCCCTTCCCTTCCCTCCCCTTCCATTCCCTCCCCTTCCCTCCCCTTCCCTCCCCTTCCCCCTTCCCCCTTCCCCCTTCCCCCTTCCCCCTTCCCCCTTCCCCCTTCCCCCTTCCCCCTTCCCCCTTCTCTCTTCTCTCTTCTCTCTTCTCTCTTCTCTCTTCTCTCTTCTCTTCAGTGATAAGGAGGACATATATAATATAGGCTATATAATATAATATAGACTATAGATTATGACTAGAATTTTATACTGATAGCATATCATGAATGGTAGATGTAATATTGACAGGGAAGTACCATTGCTAAAATGTCAATTTTTGTATTTTAGCACTATGGATATGACCACTCAAATTACAGTGCATTATGCTCTTCATCTTGTAGCAAATATACTCTATCTACTCTTTAAAATTAAAAAAAACTGTTGTGGCTGATCAAATTGTTTAGTTTCTCTGTAGACAAACATTCTTACTGTTTTATAGCTAGGTTTTATAGAAGATGCCATATATTATTTGAAATATAGTCTAAAGCTGCATTCACCAGAAAGCATCATTGTTAAGTTTCTGTCTCATTAAAAGTTGTTTCAATTTAGTCATATTTACTGAGTGTACTGGCTTTGGAGAAACATCCAAAGGGGACCTCAGGGATTGTTTTCTCTACTATTAATCATTGTGGAATAGCTTCAAAATCCAGATTTGCACTGTATCCATCTTCATTAGCCTTTTATGTTAACATCTTTCCAAAAATCTCTGTGGAGCTACTTCTGGTCTGCCCAAATATGCTTGGAGAAAAATGGATCAATTATTTCATATATGTTTCTGTTTACTTAAAGAGGTATCTGATAAGCCTAGGATAATAATGCTTATTTCTTTTTTCTGACTGTAAGGTGATCTTAGTCTGTGGTATAAAACCACAAATGAACAAAAATCCTTCACTTGTAAACACTATAAAAACAGCAGGTACACTAAAAGGTCAAGAAAGAGGCCAGTTGTTTTTAAAATGTGTTTGTAGGAAGAAGCCAACATTAATAAAATATATATACAATTCAGCTTAAGAAGGGATGTCAAAGGCATTCTCACAAAAACATGTCAAAGAGCCTACTGAAATGATGTGTTTGTATTAAAAATAAAGTGGCAGATAGATGTTGTCCTAAAGACACAAAACACATGGCTTCATTGAAGCTTAAAATTTCTCTGAAAACTAATGTACAGCATATGATGAATAAAATAAAATCTGATTCAGAGAGATGTTTATGCCACTTGTTCTCAGCATTTTTCAGTCCTAAGTAATTCCAGTAAATTTTCTGGGAAGTAATAATGACACAAGTTTTCCACAAAGCAGTGTGATATGGCTAAGATGCCTGTTTATTGTCTTAGTGCTTCTTCTATCACAGTTGTAGTCATCAGCAGATCAGACATATTAACTATAGCCATGTCAATTTAAATGACAGTAGAGGAAATTTAAGATCTCAACATAGGACCTTCTTGTTTTACAGATTTTTTATGAGTGTTCAGCACCTACTGGTTTATCTGGTAGAAGTAAGCCAGTGGCTCTTTGTAAGAAAAAAATGACATGAAGGTAGATAATGTTGCCATAACTTGTGCAGGTCTTGCCTCTCCCAGTCTTCAGTGATATCACACACGGTATCCATTTTGCATGCTTTTAAAAGACGTATCTTCCTGTTACATTGATTTGCCTAGACAAAAAGTCACCAAACTCTGGAATTTGAGATGGCAATTAAACTCCTCCTCAGGTTTAACTAATTCCATGTTGTCAACAAGCATGCTCCAATAATATTCTCTTCTTAGTTTTAGAATATCGTACAGTATAACCTTATGTCAATTAAAATGAGGTTAGCTACTACACTCCTCTTGGATGAACAGCCTAATGAAGTGTTGTTGATCTGTTGTCTCTGTTGTCACTTCAATGCTTTGTGGCTCAGGTTACTCACATATAAAATAGGAAAAATGATGGTGATACTATGAAACATATGTAAGAACAGGTTACTATTGTTTTCCATAAGGCACCGGATCACATAATATTTAATGTGACCATATTCGTTTAACACTGTCCTCCTCGCTGTTGCTTTTTTTTTTTTTTCTTTTTTCACTCACTATATCCCATCTAATATACACTTTGGAAAACCAGGATCACCCAGCATGCCGTAAGATTTAATGGCAAATAAATGATAGCCAATATTACTTTACTGCTTCCATTGCTCAGCATCTGCCATCATACTCTTCATAAGATGACAAAGCAAGTATTTTTAATTTATGATATATTGAATATATATAACAGCTTTATTTATTCCTTACATACACTGAATACAAGCTGTGTGCCATCAATAAAGTTTTTTGCGAACACTCTGAATTCCCTCTTTATTTGCACTACTCAATATGCTTAATAGAGTTTTAACCAGCCAGCAGATGGAAGGATAACAGACAGACTCATTCAATGCTTCTGCATATAAAGAGTTTGCTGATTCACAGCATTTAATCTCAGTCAGGTGCAAGAACAACTGAAATATTTTTATTGCAGAAGTTATCAGTCTTGCAACATCTTATCTGGAAGTAGTATTTTTTTTTTTTCTGTATATAGGATTTGTTTGTTTTAAAAATAGAATTGCTGGCATCTTATGATTTTCACACAACAGTATAAGGAGAAAAAAAAGAAACTCAAATCTCTCCACCCATCTTAAACCATGGTAATACAATTATTGAAAGACACTGGGAGAAAATTAAAAAATAAACAAAGAAACAGACAAAATGCACTTCCCCAAATTTTTCCTGTATGTGTGTACTCTCATGCTTTTAAGGATCAAATCAAGAATCTACTGATGGAGTTTAGGGAGTCTGCCATTTACTCAGGTAACTTTCTCAACAGGACTTATTGCCCACTGTCCCGTCCCAACAGATGGGATGAGGGATGAGTTAACTCTGAAAGCGACATGTGCCCTGACTCAACAGATGAGATCAGGTGTGAGTTAACTCTGGGTAATTCTGCACGGCAATGCGAAGTGAATAACAGACAAACACTCTGGGGGTCCAATTATGGATTTACTAAAAGCACATGGTGATATACAAATTACAGCAATTAATAACTGTAATGCAAAACTTAAAAAGACTTTAGCAGCAGAACTTACAATGATATTACTTTATATGTTTAAGAGAAAGGAAGAGAAAGAGAGAGGAGAGGACAACTAAGATATCAGAAAGAGAAAGGGAGAGAGAGAGACGGAGAGGGAGAATAAGATATCATCACTCCACAGATACATTGGTCCTGCGACGACCTCTGGGGAGGGGGGGACGTGTTGAAGATTTACATGCCGCCAACCTGTATCATACATGAGGTTGTTTTATAACCCAGTTCATTTACATGTGAGATAGGAGAAGGCAGTTCGTCTCCATCCTCTGCTTGCTCTTCATGCTAATTAGGAAGAATCTTCTTGAAATGGGTCTGGGGTCTTCAAACTAGGGGAAAGTTCATGGTACTGACCAGACGTGAGTTGTCTTGCCCGTCAGGGGTAGCTGTTGGTTCGTGGTTTCTTCTGGTAGTTCGTTGTCTGACAGATGGTTTGTTTCTATCATCCCAATTATGCCATGAGACCTTTCACAGCAACACTGTTAATTGTCCTCATCTTCCAAGGTGTCTGCCTCCATCGCCATAAAACTTTGGGAAAGATAAGATGAGGTGTCATCTATCTCTTCCTCCCAAAGTAACAAAAACCAGACGCTTAATGCATAACAAGGTCGTTGTTCTGCTAAGCATGGGGGCAGTGCTTCAAGGCTGTCACACCCACATCTCTCATCAGCTAGAAATAGATAAGTATGATTTGTCTATTAGACCAGACTTCAATCCATCAAGAATACAATTTAATTTCTGACTGGATAATCCTGAAAGCTTCTTCTCTTTTGGTCAACATTCCTTTTCATAAATCAATAGAATATTAATTAATAACCTAGGATAATTTAAAAGTGAAACTTGGGGTTAGAGCTAAGTCTAACCTAACTCTTGAATGTGTAAGATTGGGTTACATTTGGAAACAGGTAAGTGACTTTTTTTGTTTCCAGAATGACAACTATAAACCAGTAAGAAAACCTTCACTGTAATTGAAACCCAAATGTGTATGTTGTCTATTTTAGCATGAATTTTAGCATAAAAGCCAAGTAAATTTAAAATCTGGCTGTCCAAATTATGTCTGGTCATCCCTGTTCTCTGAAACACAGACAAAAAATTTTTTACGTTAGTAGAACAGATTGGAAAAGTAGTGTGTCCCCTAGCAGGCTGGCTGGTCTAAGGGCCTGAGCAGACATTAGCCCCATCAGTAGCAGCCTGGTATGAGCATGTTGCATCCTCACAGTCATGGGCTGTCATGCTGGGATTTGCAAGTGTAAGAGACAGGAAAAGTCCTGAGTCCTGCAGCATTCTGGAAATGGCAGGTGCTCATAGCCCAGTAATGAAAAAGAGCAGACAGGACCATTTAGCTCTTAAAAATGTTTTATTTATAGGGAAACGGGAAAACATATGTTAACTGCCTCTCAACTCAGCTTTAAAGAACACATCAGAGCTTACTGACTGTGATGTCTACCGAGCAGCCAGCAGCAATGGTGGCTTTTAACGAAACTGTAAAGCAATTTCAGTTATAAGCATCTGAAATAAGTGACATTTCCACATAAAATTTTTCCCTAAGACAACATACAGGAATAAATAATGGTGATAATAAATCTGTTTCAGAGGAGGAGAGGCAGAGGCAGAGGCAGTTATTTCTGGTAAAGTAAGCAGCACTTAATTTCCATTCTGATACAAGCCATCTTCCATTCATGTATGACCAACTCTCTAAGTGATACATTGTTGAAAATTGTTAATTCAGGGAAGTATTTTTTAAACAGAAGAAGAGGCCTAGCTATGAGACAGAAATGTCTGTGAAGCATTTGGAAGTTACTAGTATCAAAACAATTTATTTTCTGCTTAGAATAATATTGTATCAACTTATCATGAATAGAAGCTTATGCCAAACTCCATATTGTTTTAATGTTTATTCAATCACAGTCTATGTAGAAACTGAGAAAAGTGGAAAATTAAAGCACATAAGATTTTCTTTTTTCTCTTTTCCTTTTCAGAGCACCAAAATAGGTGCTCTATATACTTCTAGCTCTCCCACTAAACTATCTTGACTAGTATGCTCTCCACTATATGAAAATGTTGAGTTCCATAAAAAGGGAACAGGCAGTTATTTTCCAAGATACATTAATTTAGGAAGAGGTTAGAACTAACTACAAGTGAAAATAGAAGGTAATATTTCACAAATAGAAAGGTATTTGATTTATGGTTTGTAATACCTTTACTTATTAGGAAGAAGATAACAAATATTTTGAAACTTACATGAGGACTAGACGACATCCATCAAAAATATGTAAAAGCAGTTAACCCTGTTTTGGGGACACAGAGAAGCTAGGTGACTTTGTTTAGTTCCTCGTACCCTATTTCTCTATTATTTTAGGAATGTGGAATCAAGCTTCAAGGGCTCTCAGGAGCATTGTGACACTTTCTCCATTATTTGCCCTTCTAAGTTTTGTGTAACTAAGTAGGTGATACGTATGTGTCCTAGTCCTTGTCTTTATAAAGACAGAGAACAGACAGGAAAAGTTATAGCAGGTGATAAAAATGCTGCAATAATCTAATTATCTAAAACACTGAAGCTTGCAGGGAAATAACTGTAGCATTTTGAGCAACTCCAACAGAATACTGTATGTTCTCTAAATAAAGTGATATAAAGCACAACCAATATCTTCCCCTAGAGTATATTTTCCAGTGCTTTGCCCAATCTTGTTTTAATGACTAATGTTAATGAGAATACCAAAGGGAAATCATAAACTTGACAGGAAAGATTCATTATACAGAATAGAGAAAGCAAAAGGAGAGCTTACAGAAAACAACATTCTTGGCTTATCACTATTAAACAAGCAATTTGAAAACTTTGGGCGAATTTTCACCACAACAGGAGGTCAAAGCACTTCCAAACTTCTGTTCCTGAGAATAATGTTTAGAGGTAAATAGTTTGGGCTTCCTATGTCAACATTTTTGGGGAAAGTAGACATGAAGCCTCACTGCATACATATGAAAATTCAGAACCTGCCCTTTACAAGTTTTTTTTTAATTATTATTTTTTGCCTTTTTTTTAAAAAAAAAAAAAAAAAAAGTGTAACACCTGTCAAAAGATCAAAAGAGATGCACAGAAACGTGAGGAAGTTCAAATTATCTGAATTAAATAAAACTTCTATTAAAGGAAGGGTTTTAAATGGTGCCCATAATACAGCAATAAAAGAAATAAAAATGGAATCATCTGAGATAATTGCGTCTTGTAAGTCTAATTCTGTGTGTATTTTTGTTTGACTGAAAAGAAGAGACCATATTTCTAGGAGGAACTAAATCATTTCATGCTAATAAGTAAAAATTCTGATTCGTTTTGTTCATAATTGGAGCCGATAGTTTAATGGCCATATGTTGGCTTACACATCAAAGCTAGCTGTTGCATGGTGTAAGGGAGGTGCTGGAATACAGCAGAAAGTTGGAACAAAAATTGATGCTGAGTAGTCAACATTTCCCTAGGTAGAAAACCAAATGGCAGGGTTATGTAGATGTAGTTATAATAAATGAGCCCTTCTCACATACAGTTTATTTGGCCAGAGAGTTCAATTCGTGACCCTCCTACTTTTGCAGTTATGCAAGTGGAGATCTACAAAAAGAAATTAGTAAACTGGGATGAAAATATAATGTAATGCCTGCATACAGAATTCTGACACCCTTCTCCAGTTTCTCAAATCCCCATTCACTTACTCAGCTGTCCTATAGATGAGTGAAAATGATTAATACCTCTTGGTTTTATTACAGAAAATAACCTCCAGGATCAGCATTTCTGCTCATACACATGTCCTGGGTTGCCTCAATCTTGACAGTATTATATAGCTTCCTACTTATTTATTTCTAGACAACAACAAGGCCTGGAAACAATGTATTCTTTCATCTATCTTCCTTGAAGCATTTTGTTTGGTACTTTCAAAACATACAGAAGCACCTGATACACATGTCTGTGTACTTGTCCCAAGTACCTGTGCAGGACAGAGTTTCAGCCTCCTGGTCAGTTCTTTCTTCCTTTCATTTAGTTGTGGGCTTTTCTGGTAGCAGTAATTTTACAGGGAGCTGAGGAGCATGACCATGTTTCAGTCAATGTTCCTGCTAAAAATACATGCACACTTTCCAGCTTTTACAGTACCTACCTTTTAGATGTCCAAATAGATGCTATAGTTCTGGTACTTGTTGAGATGTGTTATGATCTTTTTTCTTATGTTTTGCTTCCTCAATGGCCCTGTAACCACCCACCTGAGACAAGTCATGAGCAAAAGTAGGTAATGGTAATGCATTCTGTGACCTTTCTTACTGTTTTCATGGTATACTTAAAAATCAATATATTTTTCTATTATTCTAATAAAAAACCCACAATAATTTGAATAGAATAAGACACTTTGATGGAGAAATGACAACAATTCTGAAAATATCATTTGACCTTTTTTGCTTGTATAGATACCTATGGCTGTAAATTTAAACAAGCAAACAAACAAACAAACAAACTGGACTGATGCATCTCCGTCAGGACTGCCCTTAGCATTTTTCCAGTATATGAAATTGTGTAGTACAGGTTCCACTTGTCCATACATTCAGCTTGGGCTCTGTCCACCGTATATGTCTAAAATGTTTCTGTTTTGAAGCAGACATTTTACACAGGCATGGCTTTGTTTCAGGGAAATAACCTTTGTCACAGCTTTACTGTTTCCCTCTTCCCTTCCTGTGCCCACTACTTTGTCTCTTGGTGTGTCTAGTAGGGAAACAAGAAACTTTTCTGCCTTCAATGATGAAATTAGATTAAAAAAAAAGTGCTGTCTGCATATGGTCCAGTTTTGAATCTAAGCACTCAAGATCTCATTTTTATCTAAATGAGTTCTTCTGTAAAGTTTATATTCCTGCGGTGTTTCTTATTGCTCAAGTGCATGAGTGCTAAACTACAGAAAATACTGACACAAACGTTTGCCATGAGCACTTGGTCTTGTAATTGATATAGAGGTTACTGTTATATTTAATGATACATGTTTTATCTTTTGTTAATAACAGGTGAAACCCAATGACAGAGTTGTCTAAGAGTTGTTTGACAGCATAACGGAAACATTTTTTTTCACTTTTTGGCAGGGTGTTTCAGCATAGGGTCATCAGAAGTCTAAATTACATTTTCTCTGATGGACTAAAACTTAACCTCTTTTCTTAAAACCTTTCTTCACCACCCGCTTTGATGGATGGGTGAGAGATTTTATAACTTTCTGGGCAAAGAATAATGCTTTACTCAAGTCTTTAGAGACTAATTTATATGAATCTAATTGTTTTGTTATAGCCTTGTCCTCATGCTCTGCTGTTTGAATGCTTCAAAATGTAATCTCATTGTCTGGAAATCCAAAATCAATATAAAAGGAAGTGAAGCAGCTAAGATGTTAAAGGAAGAATTTTTCAAGTTAGAAATTAGCATGTCATTTTTCTATTTGCCATATTAGAACTAAATGATTTTCATGTGAAATATATTTACCATCTCTTTAGTCCATTAATATTCATTTAATAATAAATAGTAGTTACATGCATCACAGTAGTTCAGTAGGACTTTTTAATCTCTCCTACCTGAGGGGTTTTAAATAATGTAGCATTTGGAGTGATGTACAGTTTATATGTACAAATGTCTATGAGTTATTTGTATTTTCTAAATAAACTTATCTTCACAAAGATAAAGAAGACTCTAGTCTGCTGTCTTCTTGACCAAAATACTTCCTGTATTAGATGATTCAGTACAAGAAATCTCATGGTGAACTGTTAGCATGCGATTTGATCCTAAAGAACATGATGTGACAGTTGTTATTTTTACCTCTAAAGAAGATTTACATTTACATATGGCATAATTTCCTCTCTTGATTAAGTGGATGCAACTGCAGAAGAGGTTGCAGGAAGGTGATGTGATGTGCATGATATGGTACGTAGGCAGCTGGAAATGCCATACTGATGTGTTCTTACTCATTGTACCTTTCTTAGACTCTGTGGGCCTCATCCCACACAGGATGCCTGTTCCTGAACTGCTTCAGATATGGGCATCCACACATTGCTTTTCTCACAAAATATGCCTCTTCCTTCTGTACTATGCATCTGTTTAATAGCTGAGTTTTTAATGGCATTTGAGTTGCATAAGGTAGCTGCTTGATATAATTAATCCATCTGATGAATGAATTCCTGCACTACCCGCCTATAGCAAGAGGTGGATTCACTGCCACCATGTCTGTATCTCTACTGTCTACTAGACCACAAAAGAAAGGGAGTGCTAAAGCACAACATGTTCTTTATCCTACAGTCTATGCACCAACATTGCTGGCTGTAGGATGGTTGTAGCTGAGATGAGACACTTTTACTTTTTTCTGAGCAGTGTCATATTCAGCCAGCACTGGTGCTGAATGATTACAGTGTTTCGCTTCCCAGTCCCTGTGGCTGAATTGCCTGCTCAGTTGTTGGGTGGATAACACTATTGACATTTTGACTGATGCTTCTGGGTGTCCCTTGGCAAAGGCCACAGTCAGGTGCTGAAATCCTTGGGGTATCTAGTTTTGTGGCTCTTTGAACCTGAGTGCCCACCTGCAGGATGGGAGATAACAGCTCTACCCTACCTCATGAGGTGTTGTATAGTTCCAGCTCCACAGTAATGGTAACATATTCAGCCCATGCAAACTTAGTAGTGTAGAACTTTAAACAATTTAAACCCTCCCTTATGGAAAATCTAGATACACAAAATGGATATAAGATCTAATACTTTTAAGCACTGTAGTATCTTTGATATCTATGAGTGGTGATAAAGTTATTTGTCTATTTTATTTTTAATGATTCTTTTCTTTTCATACTAAGAGAGAAGACGAGTAGTATAACTCAGATTGACTTGTCTGTATCCCTGATTATTTTTTATAATTGTATCATGTCTTGCTTGCAGCAACGAAAATTCTAAATCTAAATCTAATATTTACTTACATTGAAATTTCTCAATACATCTAGTTATTAATGTCACTATGCCAGATAAACTTTTTATTCCAGCCTTCCGACACAGTGGCTTACTACTTTATTACGGATAAGGAAAGAACCATTTTCTGCTATGTAAATGCTCCTCTATATTGTCCAAAGCAATTGTCCTCAAAGACAATGCGAGTTGAAGAATGAGAGAGGGCAGTTGCTTTCCTTCTATTGATTTACAGGTGTATCAGTCCTAACCTGTAATCAGCAAAACACTGCAACTGACAAATTTAAGTATGTGCTTCTTCAAACTTCCTGATAGACCAGTCAGAGCACAATCTTTCAGTCCCAGTTGCTAAATGTACTATTTTCTAGTTTTTAGGAAAGCCAAATTTGCATTACATTTAAGGCTAACACCTAGAAGTGCTGAGGGGAACTGAATATGATTACTTTTCTGCATACTTTAAGGCATCTTTCCAGTGTCTGTGAGGCTGTAAAGTGGTCTAGTGTAAACTCAGATGGTGAAATCTTGATTTCAGTCAGTGACAAGATACACATTGATTTTAACGGAAATAAATTTCACTCAACTTTTAGGGCTGGAAGGGGCCATAATAATAACTTAGTCAGAACTACGGCATAATACAAGACAAAATTCCTTCAAGTGTTTCCTACATGAAGTCTATAATTTCTGCTTGAGCTATTACATATCTTTCTGGAACACAATTTTCATTCTAAGCTTTCAGTGATGAAGAACCAATTATTTCCCTAGGTAAATAGCCCAAATAGTTGATTAGAGTCACTGGTAAAAATATGCACCTGGTCTAATATCAATCATCTAGCTTCTGCCTTCAAATATTGGATCTTGTTATGCTTCATTTGTTGAATTAAAGGGCTATTTGCAATCAGAAATCTTCTCATTGTAAGTAATTGTAGGCTGTAATCAAGTCACCTCTTACAATTTCCTTCTATATACTAGAAACTCTGCAAACCACCTTTTTCAAACTTCTGGTTATTCAAGTAGTGATTTTTTATGAAGTTTTCTGTTTGTCTGTAGTATTTTCAAGGTGTGGACATAAAAAAAAAAATGTACCATTCTAGAAGATGATCTTTAACACCAGGATATAGGAAAAAAAATAAAGAGAGTAAGCATTGCAATTTTTTTTATAAATACAGTAGTCTCTGAATGTATCTATTTTATGTTAATCTGGCTTGGAGGAGTTAAACCAAAGGTGGCTGTTCAGAGATAAGACGCAAACAATAGCAAAGACATAATGTATGGAGTAAGAATTTGCAAACTACTCAAGATAAGAGTATCTATGCCCATAGCATGGAAAGTAGTTATATACAGCTTGGCATATTTTACATTTGGCTAATTGTTTCCAAAGCTCAGACTCTAAAATCAAATAGGCCTTCAATGTTAAAAATGTTGGTTGGGAAAGATGACTTTGTCAGCACACTGTGAGTAAAACATAGACGGAGCAGGAGACCCATGATCTGCAGCCATTAGTCTCTCTCCCTACATGGAGAGAGGGAAACTTAGCCATAGATGAGTTAAATAAAGGTAGGAAAACATGCAGCTGGGACTCTGTAGTATGCTGCATATACACTATGCAAGTGCTGTGTAACCTCTGAGAATTCAAAGCTAGTATCCAATATGAAGTTTCTGCATCACTTAAATCAGTCACTTTCGGAGATGCTTGTGGTACAAGGGTGCATATGTGCCAGACACAGTGGGTTCTGCTGGTTTGGTACGGTTTGTCAACAAAGGAACTCTAAGATACCATTTATTGGAATAGCTGCAGGGGTGGGAAAGGAGCTTTTCACACACATGCAGAAAAGCACTCCCAGGATCCTCCTCTGCGGTCTTTGTGAAAAGCCTCATCCTCATTTTCACTGAGTATTTCCTCCTATTATATGTCTCTGTGTTTTCCCAGCCCTCTTTGCTACCTTAGCATAATATTGCACCAGGAGTTCCTCTTGGGTCAATTACATATAATTTTCCCAAAGCCCTATTCAGACTTCCTGCTTTCCAAAATACAGGACAACCTAGCTCGTGAGTGTAATTTTCATTCCTATTTTTAAAACATGCTTTATACATATCAGCACGTATTACATCAATTGAAACTCTGTTGTCAAATAAGGAATATTCTCTATAAGCTTTGCAGTACTGTTTTGTTCTTAGTTTTATTTACTATGGATCTATATAATGGCATTGATGTTCTACATCATTTATCCAGATATCAACAGGTATTGGGACAAATTTTTTCCTCTTTTAAGAAAGGCTCTCTATTTGGCTCTTCAACCTTGTAACTATTCATTCTTGTTACCATTTTGGTTTAGTTTGTTGTTTTTTGGTTGTTGTTTTTTTTTGGCTGTTTTTTTTTTTTTTAATAGGTAACCAAACATGTGAAGAGGGCTTCAACCATCTTGCTAGTTTCTTCTTCACTGATAAGACTATATCTGTAATGTCACTTAAAATATAAGAAAGCCTTATCATTCTCACAACTACATTACACTGTTCACTCATTCTGTAATCAGCCACATTAATTTCCATTTTGGTGGTCTTCATATGTAAGCACGAACTCTGTCAATCTTAATCACGCTTTTAAAGAAATAAAGCTCATATACCTTTCATTTCCATTTATCTTCAGAATCATGGTCAGTTGATTCTCCTGAAACCTTCTGTGAGGGCCTGCTGTGAGAGAAAACATACAGATATGAGTGTGGTTTACCCTGCAAAATGGAGGAAATTTTTAAAAAAGAAAAAAAAGAAACCAACCTATGTAACAGCAACTATTTGTGGAGCAGACAGGCCATCTGTGTCTGAGGTTCTTCAGACTGGAATTAAACTTATATATTGAAAATGTCTGCCAGCTTTCTGGATAGGTAATAGTAGAATTGAATATATGAGCTGAAATGCAATTATAGGTATTCTCACCCACAGGCTCCCTCACCTCCCTGAAGTTTTTTGTAACAATATACAAAAGATCAAGTCTCATGTTGGATCCTGCTCCTGACATAGTTAACTATTTCCAAAACATTAAGCTTGAGTCAAACTGGTAAGGTCTTTTGCAGTTGTTGTTCAAACAGGATCTACCTTATTATTCATGCTTTATCTTGGCTGCATGACCTTGATCTCCACTTGCATCAATCCTTTTATATTTTTCAGAACATGAGTGACTATAATGTTTCTTCTAGCACTGTGCAGAAATATCAAGCCTAAGTTTGTGTGTGTGTGTTTTGCTGGTTCTGACATAGGAAAGACTTGGACAGAATGCTGAAAAACTGGCATTGCTGTAAGATCACATCTAGTGTTAAGAGTTACAGCGTTTTTTCTAAAATGGTTTACTTGAACAGTAAGAGTGAAAAATCTGGCTATAGAAAATGAAATCTACTTATTATAATGCATTTCTGAAGTTTTATTAGGTGTACATTGAGTTTAACTAACACACGTTATAGTTTATGCAACAAAATAACACGTTTAGTAAGGACAATAAGACAATATATGGACTTCATAGATTTAAATGTATGTTTTATGAACATTTCAGGTAAAATTATTTTAGAAGGAGAAAAACTGTTAGTTTTTTCTCTGGATCATTGACTTTTTAGTTTTAGAAAACAACATCCCATAACAGAGACTGAATACTTAAATTACAAGCTCCATTCCTAAGTGAAAGAAATACAAGCCTGTATACACTATTGGGAGTTTTGTGTGTTCATTTTTTGGTTTTGATTTCTATGTCAGATAATAATAGTTTTATTTGGATTGAGAAGAGATTTTGTGAGGCTATCACTGCTCAATACTGGGTCAACACTGAATTCAGCCCAGATTGCTCAGGGCTTTACTTAGTTAGATCTTAGAAATCTCCAGGGATGGAGACTGCACAGTCTCTCTGGGCAGCCTGTTCCACTGCTGGATTGTATACTTAGTGATTTTTTTGTCCCTTTTACCCATCAGAACCCATATACATTTCTGAACATATATTTCATCTTAATGGATTTTTCTGTCAGCATGGCAGCTGAGTACTCTACTGGGTACTTGAAACACTCCACGTGCTTCTCTGTAGCTGCATACAGCAGAGCGTATTTAATTTCAAGAAAACTAAACATTTCAGCCCTAGTAGAATGATGTGTGGTTTGGTGTGCTGTTTTTTTTGTGTTTTTTTTTTTTTTTTTTTTTTTTTTTTTTTTTTTTTTTTTTTTGTGGTGTTGTTGTTGGTTGCTTGGTTTGGTTAGGTTTGTTTTCTAAAATGCTTATTCCATGGGAAAATGCACACTAGAATAATTTCTCTGGAAAAGAAGGGATATCAGTGTGTCAAAAGTCTGATTTTTTGCCAGTACTAATTCTCTGTTTGAATTTTCTCTTCTGGTTTCACATCCTTGACATAAAATGAGAGTTTTGCCATAACTAGTTGGTTTCCAAATCTTTCAAGTCTAAACATGGCTTCCTAAGAGACAGTGAAAATATGCCATACTTAAAATGGCAGAGTAACTTTCTTTCAATGAGTGCTTACTTTAAGCACAAGTAGAAGAAATATTTGAATAGATGTAATGTTTCAAAACCATTGCTAGAAAAAAACATGGAATAAAATAAGGCACAAAAGTGTCAGGAAAGAAAGATCTTATATTTTGATCATGTCCGCTGGATTATCAAGTGTCATTTAAGGTAATGGTGATAACAGCATCATCTCATACAGCTGCACCATTCCATACTGTCTTTCTACCCCAACTAGTACAGGTCTTTATGTGTCAAAAGGAAAGAAAAAAAATAAGCAGTGTATCTAACCAGCTCAACATGAAGATGCAGAAAGACTCACTAAAGCCTTGGGATTATTCCCATACAATGCAGCATCTGCAAAGCATTGGTAAAAGAAAGACTGACTTTAATGTAGACCATCACCAATCATTTTGAGAGAAAATATAAAATAGCTTCATTCCACATAATTAATATACTATAAGCAATCTAGGAATGAGTAAGGAGGTGCTTTGAATTGAAAGTCAATCTTGTAGTCAGACACACATCCACTAACATGGATTGTTGCCAACATATTCACTTTTGTATTTGTCCTGTCGTATTTGGTTCTACTCAAATTCCCCCAAGTCCTTTAGCTGAATTACAAATTTTGTCTTTATTTGGAAACTAATACGTCCACAAAGGCATTGTGTACTTTCTTGTGTGCAGTACATGGTGTTACTGACTACAGAGATAGAGTAGGAGTAAAATACTTTGGACGTTTTTTCTGCCAGTCAAATAATTACATGTGTTAGTTGCAATACAGTTGCCATTGGAAAACAATTAAATTCACTGAATATACTTCAGATCAACATAAATGAACACAAGTCAAATTCCTTCTGGGAAGAAGAGCGTGAGTGCAGGTATATATTCTATGTATGTTAGGTAAAATATTCAAATATTTCCAGTCTATATTCAGTACAGATATGTTTCTATAAACTCCTAAATAATTCACTGCATGTGATTCATTACAATACCTCTTACACTCCCTGATACTTTGGAATCCAGACAAGGGTTGCAAAAAATGGACGTTTTTATCAAATTTTCTTTTGTAAAATTTGCACTGGAAACTAGAGGTCATTTCAACTCTTTATTTTATTTCAAATACTTTTTTTCCTATTTGAAGTTAGTTAAAAATAATAGTCAGCTGATGTACATGAGCAGTTCTGTTGTGATTATGGGATAGGTACTTAGTTACAAGGCACTGTGTGGTTTCTCAAAAGAACTCTGAGATGGGAAAAATATGCTCAGCCTCATGGATCTTTATGTAATAGGAATCTAGGTCATAAGCAGTAAGTAACCACCATGACTGAGAGGTTTGTGCAGAGAGACTGTAAAGATGTTGTGAAATGGAGCCACATTCATTCTCTGAATATTGTGCTTGCACATCACTGACATCCTTGGGGCATTCTCATTAAAAAAAAAAACCCAAGTGATTGATTTGTACTGATTTGTACTGAATTGACCTTTGTTATTCATTCATGACTAGCTATGTTTTCTGAAGTTTTTAACGATGTTTCATAAAAATCCTAGGTGAGAATTCATTTTTTCATCAAGCATTCCTATCTAAACATATTAACTTAAGAAAGAGTAATGAAATAAAAAATATTTTTCTTTAGATAATATTCTTATTTGGTCAACATTTTTATCAAGCTCTACATATTTCCTTGAAAAACTTCTTCAGCCTCACCCCAGTTGTCATTGAAAAGACAAAGAGAAAACTTTTTCCTTAGTGTAATAACTGAAGTTTTTGTCTTATTTTCAGTGTAACACTGACAAGACTTCATTTGAGAGCATGAATAATGAATACCTGTGTTTTGAAACTAAGTATGCTCCATACATTTTGAAACAGGCAGATATAGCACAAATAACAAAAATGCTTGTCCCTTTGGCAGCTGAGATCTTCTTTAAATCCTCAGCAGCTAATTATTTTTTCTAAACAGGGAGTAATTATTCCGGTCCATTCTGCCTTTAAATCATGCTTCCGTGACTTCATATTGCATCAGGCACAATATGCCAGTTTGCACTGCTCTCAGCCCTCTGAAACACTTTTTGCTCATTATTCTTCCTCTTGCTAAATGAAAATAATCTGCCATTTAATCACTTGTAAGCAATCACTCGCTAACCTGATATGCTTGGCAAATTTCCTTCTTAGAGCTGTCAGGTTTATGCACAACAGAAATTTGGTGTGTTCTACTGCTAGATCATGTAGGGGGTCACTAGCCAGGACACTGTGAAACTGCTGTTGATATACATTTTCCCTGAAATTATTTCAGACTCAATATCAAGTCTTACTGAATGTACATAAGATAATTACAGTGAATGGTTACAAAGAAGATGGATCACAGAGGAAAATGCTCTGTTCAGCCCTAGTCTCTCTAACAGCTACTGTTATCAGTCATTATTAAACTTTCCTATTTCCTGGTGCTACCAGATACATATTTAAATTGCACATGCTGCAACCAAGATAAACTAACTGCTCTGATGTCCGTAGTTTTGACACTTTGATTATTTACTGGCAGTTGTATCTAAATTCAGCAACTTTTTTCCTCATTTTTTATAATAACACTAGCAGTATTCTGGAAGTGTTCAAAGAGTTAAACCAGGATCAGCTTCCTCTTGTAGTACACATTGTGCATATGCATGTTCCCCACAAAGGGAGTAACACAGAAGGTTTTATGAATCCAGTTTCCTTTTGACATTCTCTTCCTGTCTTATTTGGTGATCTTTGGAAAAGTACTTGCACGGTTATAGACCAGTATTTCTCAAAATGGTAATAATAAAAATCCCCTCCAACCAATAAGTGTAATGATGTATGTGTGGTTTATTAACTGTACACTTAATGGCAAAATAGCATAGGGGTTGCTATGGGTTAACCCCAGTAGGCAGCTAAGCCCCACGCAGCCCCTCACTCTCCCTGCAGAGGGAGGAGGGAGAGAAATGGAAATGCAAAAACAAAAAAACTCATGAGTCAAGATAAAGACAGTTAATAAGTAAAAGAAAAAAAGACAAAAGAAAGAAAACCGAGTGATCTGAAAGCAATCACTCACAAGCATGTGATGGATGCCCAGCCAGTCACTGGGCAATAGCAACACCTAATGTACTCTCCACCCTGGTCTTATTGATGAGTATGGACTACCCCTTTGTTCAATCTGGGTCAGTTGTTCTGGCTGTATTCTCTCTCAGCCTCTTGTCTGCCCCTCATCCGCTCACTGTGAGGACCAGAGGGAGAAATGGAGAAAGCCTTGATGTTGTGTAAGCACTGCCCAGCAATAGCTAAAATGTCAGCATGTTATCAACAGTATTTTCATCACAAACCTAGAACTTAGTACAATATAGGCTGCTGTGAAGAAGATTAACTCCCAGCCAAAACCAGTACAGAGCCTAAGCATGCACAGTATCAAACACTATCTTAATTTGTCCACAATTTTTTTTTTTTTTTAATACCTGTTGCTTTACAGGTCAAACAGCTGAATTCTTAATTTCTTCCTCACTGCAAGAAGACTTCTTTTCTTACATAGTGAAGGCATGTGGTTTTATTAATTGAGATCTTGGAGCTGTGCTGTTTGAATATTTATATACCATAATGTGTTATAACAATGTTAGAGTAAACATATTAGGTATCCACAGGGATCAGAATATGCAACAAAAACTGTCATAGAAAATTAATTACTGTGAGGTGACTTCAATATTACATCTCTACTACAATACAACTGTATGTGGTTGCACTACTATACGTGAGCACATCTTAAAGATGTCAGGATTTATAACAGATATTAATGTTGAAAGTACTTTGATATAAGACTGTGTAGTCTTAGAGAGACAACTGTTTTGATTCTGACTTAGAGACTTCTTTTGGAGCTATATAATTGTAAAGACCACTTAGATGAAAACCAAGTTTCCCCCCCGTTTTTTTTGTTTGTTTGTTTGTTTGTTTTACTTATGTATGTTTTAAACTGTCACAGAATACTGCCATTCATGTAGGTATGAGTACAGATTTCCAAAGGAGGACTGCTGTATATTGCTGTAGCCTGGATGCTTGCTATTGTCTCCTGACAGTCAGTAAATAAAATCTATGGGCTCTACATTTTTAACACTTTGTTTTGCAAGGAGTTGTTCCCAGACAATTACTGTAGCTGCTACCCTAGTTCTGGGCATTACAGATGTAACAGCACAGCCCCATCATTAGTGTCTTTGCAGAGACGTATACATAAAAGCAGTACATTGCATAGGTTTGGAAGCTTTTCCAGGCATCCAAAACTCCTCTGTTCTACATGGGAAATGGAAAAAATAACAAAACAGCCAACCTAATCGTTACATATCCAATCAGTATTTTAGAGAATACATTGCATGATGTTTTCAGAAAGACAGAACAATCTCCTCTTAAGTAGAGCTAAACCCTTATTCACATAAAAAGCTTATCTGATTTCAGAGGGCTTGGTATAAGTTTGTAGTGAGCAAAGGATAGGCTGTTGTAGTTTTTTTTCTTCTTCTCTGGAACTGTACACAGACTCCTACTGCTACCATTTCAGTTGAATAATGCTTTTGACTAGTTCTGCAATGTCAGTCAGATAAGAAAATTATCACTGAATGGGTATAAAAGCTAATAATTTCTTGGAAGGTTTCTCTTGAATTAGGCACATTTTCACCATGTGAAAAATAAATTAAATTCCTACTTAAATATTTTCTAATAGTTTGCATAATATATATTAATTTTCAAAATCAAATGTCTAAATTTAGATTGACTGTATTTTCTAATGGTTTCCCTAAGAAATGCAAACAGTCAGAAAAACAGAAAATAGTAAGTTGCACCCATAAAAGAGACCCTTCTCCCATACAAAATGGATGTTATTATCCAGAAATTAAAGATATGGAGCTCTTACCAGCACACAAATGTTGACTTAGATGCTAGATTTTTAATCAAACCAAAATTATATTGCATTTACTAATTAAGATATTGTTATAAACATTTGTTTCTTCCTAATTAGATAAGTGGAACTCTCTGTTTACAGTTACGCAAAGTTGTTTGGAGGGTAAACGGCCATTAGTGTATAAACCTCTGTGTTGTCTTTCAAATCCTACTTTGCTAAAAAGATCACATTTTCCTCCTCTTTCTCTATCGCATACATGAAAGCACATTATTAACCATGGAATTGCCATATTTGAAAGGAACTATATAGGCTTCAATTTCCCTTAAAATGGGTTCATTTATTAACTTCTAAACTTCCCCTTAGTAATTTTCAGACATAACGTATAGTGCCAGTCTCTCAGTACTTTTACCACTCACAGATTCTCCCACTCTGAGGCTGTTGTTAACGTGTTCACTCCCTAGTTGCTAAGAGTACTGTAGGCTTTGTTTAAATTATTATTTCTATAATTTGTGTTGCTTACACTTGCTGTACCTCATATTGTAAAGGAATTTTCACTATCTAGTCTTGACCCTGCAGGGTGGGAAAACAAGTAGAAGACACATTTTTAATACCTATTTAGTTTTGTACACTTTACGTACAAAGGTATGCCTGAGCTGAATTTTAACAAAGCTAGATTTTGTTTAGAAAAATGCAGAAAACAGGAGTCCAAATCTTAAAAGTTATGCTAAATACAACTGCCACTTAATATTGAAGTCTTTTTTTGGATCTGGCCAAGTAAGCTGACAGAGATATTTCTTTCTGAAAATTGCCTATGTAGACAAAAGATTTTTTTTGCATCTGCAAATTAGTATTTAAATATTTATCTGGCTTCAGTTTGCATAATATTTGAGTACCCATATCTTCATTACTTTTACTGTTTTGAGCCTGCAATATAGAAAAGTATTATTATATTTAAGAAATGCATATAGTCCAGGATTTATCTTGCCCATATTGTGTTACGTTAAAGTGTTTAATTTAAGGCAGATTTATGGGATGTGTCCAAAGGTAATGCAGATAGTCTAGCATTTCTGTAGTGACTTATCCCATCTATGATGTACAAGAGAATTTTAAACCAGGTAGGCTATTTAATTCATCTTAAAACACTTCTTACTGAGGGAGTTTTGATGACTAGCTACAGCAATACAAGTAAATTTACATATCCAAATTTAGAGGATATTAATGCTTTCTTGAGAAACTGATAGGCAAACATCCTTGTGTTATCAAGACTGTTTTTATCACAGTTTCAAAACATAGCACTGCATGTGCTGCTATGAAGAAAATTAATTATATCCCAGCAGACACCAGAAAGATAAATAAAAGTAATAGGCACTTTTTTGCAACCTGTTTCCACTTTCTTACTTGATGACAAAAAAGGCAACTGTAAGACAACACAACCACTTCAGACATCAGTGGTAATTTTGTTTCCTCTGTTTCAAGAAGAGAAAAAAAAAAAAAAAAGACTGAATCCTTTTCTGTTGCTGATTCATCTGCATTTTTCCATCAGTTCTTGCTCTGTCCCACAGACCTTGAACACCCAAATTGTCCTGTCTTTTAATTTCACTTCTGTTGAATTTAGAATACAGCAGGTCAAACTTAACCATCATGTTTGTTATTCACCTGAGTGCTTATCTTCAATAGAATCTAAACACGTTTAAGAATAATCTAGAATAAAATGTGTCAGTGTAAATAGAACAGCAAATACAACACTTCATCACTAATACTGGGATTAAATTGCTGCCATTCAGAAACTTGCCTGTAGTTGGTTAAGTACATCTGTTGGCTGAGTAACATCTTATGCTAGAAAATAACATATGAAGGATGCTGTGCGGCATCAAATAAAGTGAGCTTTACAAGATCTCCATTTTCTCTGCACTAAATTACACCGCAGCAAATGTAATGCCTAAAAGCAGTTAGAGGTCATGACTCCTGGTGAAAACCCCAAATTGTATCTGTACTGTACTTAGAAAAAGATTCAGTAGAATGAGTGACAGAAAGAAGAATATCAGGTTAAAGAGAAAAATATGTAAGCCCATAGTTATCATTTTGGGTATAAACCTTACAACTGTTTTGTTATCAGTTTTCTAAGTAATAAAACTAGAAAAAGCAGCATATGAAAACAGAAACTGTAGTACAGATATGTAACAGTGAGATGTCATAATGCTTTTCGCTTATGCCTTTCTGAAGGATCTCTTTTAGTTCAAGAGAGCTTGTTTTCCACAAGCTCTTGTTTTTTTTTTTTTCAACTCCAAAGGATATCATAGCTTAAAAATTATCAGATCACAAACACAAAATATCTGCCATTTCTGTGCTGATGAGCAGCACATTCACATCATAAATTATCTATATAAAAATTCATCATAGTCTTATTTTCATGTTATTTCACAACAAACTCTTACTGATCTTTAACGTTTCTTATTTTTGCTTCAGACTTCCCCATATTTTGTTTTTTTTCAGTGCTGATATCAGTTCCTTCCCTGCCCCAATTTTCTTTGCACCTATTTGAATAATTTTCTTTAGTATCTGCACATGTGGAGATGCTCAAATATACGCAGAAATCTATGGAAAGTCTTAACATTCTAAAATTAACACTTCAACAGCAAAAAATTTTGATTCAGTGCATACTAATGATGTTACTAGCTCTTTTTTTTCCAATATTTTCTCTTCTTTAGGGGTAGAGTTGCAGTTAACTACCCCTTTCTTACATTCGGAGTTGACACGTCTTGTCAGATTTTGTCCTTTGTGTGTTTGCTTCAGAATGTAAAACACTGAGTATTCTGGTGTGTCAAATCTGTTCACCAGTAAAGCAGCTGATTATGGATCAGAAAGGCCACTTTTTTTAGACTGTGGAAAATGAGAAGACGAAATATTTTCAGTAAAAAACAGTGCCCAAGGAAGTGCTATTTATTGGTTTGTATTATTATTATGTTAGTTTGCCTGATGCTTATGCTGAACAGCTGCTGTAGCATTTCCTTAACATGAATGGCACTGTCAGAGCCTGTTTCATAAAAGGTGTAACAACAGTTGTAGAGTTTAAGATCTCTTTATCTCATGGTATTAGTTAGAGTCATTAAATCTTCTCATCGTCCTATATAGTTTTGTCAATTGTTCCAGACAGAAGTCCGCTTTTGTCCATTGAACATCTACATACACACACAATACAGACAGAGCAGGTGCAGCTTGCATTTAGCAATGTCTTTTATACTTGTGTTGGCAAGAACAACCACTGCTTTATTACAAATATTTACTGTTTTTCTCTATTCCTGCAATTTTTTATATTCTGCATAACAGGGAGATTTATAATATGCATAAAAAATCATGGTATGGCAAAAAAAATTCTTGAACTGTTTATGCATAAATAAGATGATCAGCAATATAATAGTACTGACCTCATATTTTTTATATTAAAATTCCTGCTATTAACAACCTTCTTTGTCAGCTGCAACTTCCTTACAGATTCTAACATTTGATACACTCTTTTTCTAATCAAGGCTCCTAAGAAACTTTAACTACTGCTAAGAATGTAGACAAACAAAAAACCAGTCACAGAGTTTTTGTTTAATATTATTCGTGGGTTATATTGTTAATTGTAAGCTCTTCTGGGAACGAGAACAATGTGACTTTGCTCCTCTTTGGATCCTTTGGCAATAGCATAATATGAACAGAAACAATTATAAACAAGACAAACAATGAAAATAGAAGTAGGTTTTTCTAATGTTAAAAATTTTATCAGAACTTTAACACACATTGTTCTACTTATTCAGTATATATATTGCTTATTTCCTTATTAAATTCCAGTGAAACAATGCCAATTTCATTTAAACATTTTTTCTGGTATGAAACAGGGGAAAAAAAATATTAAAATAGTATAATTTGTGACTTTAGAGACATCTGTTTCCATATGCTACAGTTTCTATTTCATGTACACTAGGTATATGGAAATGTATAAATTTTAAAGACAAAATGGACCATATAAACCTCTGCATAAGACAGAACAAATCTTCTAAAATTCTTAGCTTCTGAGTTATAAAAACACATTTGATCTTGATCCAGTAACTTTAAATAATGAAAAATCTAATCATTTCTGTAGGCGACTTTTTACCAGTTAATTATTTGTATTGTTAAAAATATGTACTTTTACTTTTCTAGTATATCTTCAGCCTCCAGCTGTTGTGCCTTGTTACATTTTTTTCCGACACCCAAATTAAAGAGTCACCTACTTTCAGAAATGTGTTCCCTGAGTTGGTGCTTCAAAGCTAAGATAAAAACACCCCTTAATCTTCTCGTGGGTAAACAAAACAAATAGAATTATCCAAGCTTTTCACTAGAAGACAAAATTTATCTTTCTCAAGTTACTCTGCTGCCATTTTTTCTAAATTCCAGTTATTCAGGCCTCTTTTTATATGGTTAATGTCAAACATGAAATAATTTAATCAATGCTGGTTTTGTTACAGATTTTTCCACTGAAAATCACCTGTCTTTCTTATTTAACACTACGCTACTTGGGCATCTATATATTGCATTCACCTCAAGGGTAATACCATGAGACAGCAATTATTTTTTGAAGTTTTTCATTGATACTGTGTGATGTTGCGTTAGACATTTACCTGTAAGAGTTAGATTTTCTTCATAGGTGTTTCAGCTCAATTTTGGCAGTATTAAAAATCTAGTATTATTCTACAAATTTTTACTTAAACTGTAGATAATAATAACACAAGACCAATAGGTTCCTGTGGAACTCTATTAACATTATCTTTGTTTCTCATTAAAATTACCGCTGAGATCTAACATTAAGCTGTTTTTAAAATGATTAATAAGATTTCCACTGATAAAGTATGATGCTAATTTCATTCAGACTGTTATACAGGATTAAGTTAAATGCCCCTTAGAAGCCTATTATACCAAAAAGTTAATTACCTTTATAAATCAACCCTACAAAAAAAAATAATGCTAATATAAGTTTTATTTTTCAAATATTTCCAGAAACCATGGTGAATGGCATATTCTTATCCTCTAAATCTTTACTAGTTGCACCTCCTATAAGTCTGTCTGTGAATTGGCCTAATAAATAGATAAAGGTACATGACTTTTGACTACCTATCTTTTTAAATACTAGCAAATGAAGACCAGCACATATTCATCTAGCAGACCTAAAGGAACTTGAATTTGTGACAAGCAAGTTACTGATTGTGATGTCCAACCTCTTGAAGACAGCAAATATACCACCAAATTTCAAAAGCATTCCAGGACAGACCCTAACAGATTCCACCTGCAAAACAGACCAGTGATGTTCACCTTTGTTTCTTCTGGGAAGACAGGTAAGAATTAGTGTAAAGAATAGAACTAATGCTTTCTTTAGAGTCAGAATTCATAAATCTATGGGAGTTCTTTGAAGGAAGAAATGAACCTGTGCACAGAGGTTAATATGACATCCTTTGATTTCCAAAGGCAATCAGCATTAACCCTCAGCAAAGGCTTTTAAAGAAACTAAGCTGCCATGAGATAAGAAGGCAAGTCTCCACATGGATAAACAACTTACTAAAAGATAAGAGACAAAGCACTGAAATAAATGATCACAGTTTTTTCCTTGCTTTCTTTTAAAAAAAAAAAAAATAATATTTAGGTGACATCTGCAAGAACATGCCCTGGACACTGTTTGCTCAATGTCAAAAAAATACTCAGATGACAAAGCTTGTTGTTACTAACACTTACTACAGATTAGTAAAGGTGATGGCCAGTTGCACAGTTTGGGCGATAGAACCACAGATGAAGTTTAGTATGGGCAAACATAAACCACACATATCAAAATATGCAATCTTAATTTCAATATACTTGGATGGGCTACACTGCCTATTAGCACTCAGGACTGATATTTTGGGTTTACAACAGATTGTTCTGCTAAAATGTCAGTTCATTGCTCATGAACAGTAGGAAAACAACAGTGAGTTTTCAGAATTAAGAAAGGAAAACAGTTCTTTCTTGTTCTCTGAAAGGTGGTATGAGAACAGGCTAAAGTAGTAGATTTGAGTCCAGCATATACAAGTCTATCTTTATTTTAGTAGGCAGACATGATCTTCAGATGTGATAAGCATGTTTCTGCATCATGAATAAATCACATATAAATTTTTGCTTTTGATCTTTCAGTGGAATAATAGCAGATATGCATAAAAAATAAAATCGGCTCTAGCTGATGCACAATATGAAGGCACACCTTTAATGAGAATAAATAATTACCAAACAAACAAGTAATCTAATGAAAAAAATATCTTTTGTGATTTGGTAGTTGCAGGAAGAGCTGAACAAGAAGTGTAGTGGGGAAAAACGCACAGAGATAAAATTATGAAACATGCAAAATGAAACAGTTACTTTTTTATCTGGTATATCTGTGCCACTCCCTGGAATAGAGGAATAGGAAATTACTCGCAAATATCAAGCTACTTAAAGCTTTAGGGAATACACAGGAGAGCAATATTCCTTGTATAGAAGACAGATGACACATTCTAAGGGTAAAATGATCTGCATATTGTTTTTCTAGAATATTTTCATCTGTATTTATTAACATCAGATAATGTCTAATGGCATCAAGACTGCTGAATAAATAAAATAGTATCAGTTTTCTAAATTCATCTCTGGCATGGACATGCTCCACAAGTCTACATAAAAGTTGTTTTCCTATGTATTTTTTCAGTTGTCAAAAATGATGGGGGTAAACCAAAATGATGACATACCATTGGGTGTGTTTCATTTTAGTTAAGACCTGTCAATATTTGAAAGATGAAAAACACTATTTAAATGCTATGTTGCAATTTTTTTTATCTCATTAGATTCTACTGTGATTCCTACACTTCCTGTGTAAGCCCTGAGAAAATCTTTGCATATCTTAATTGCATAAGCAAATCTTAAAAAAAAAACAAAACAACAAACAAATCCCAAACGACAACAACAACAACAACAACAACAAAACAAAACAAAACAAAACCAACAACAAAACAAACAAACAAACAAAAATAAACACCACCAACTTCCAAATTATTATTTATTCCTTATAGAGGTCACTTTATTTTTTGGAACTTGTTCACCTGCATTTTTTTTAATAAACCCATATGAATAGCTATGACCTGCTTTTGAGTGGGAACCATCCTGTGGATGACCAACTTGAGGACCTTTTTCACGCTGTTTTAAATATTTTGGCAATCATTTTAGAAACAAACAAGCAAACAAAAAAAGCTCCCCTGCCTACTCAGTTTTGGTTTCTTCAATATACTACACACTCAAAAAAGGACCAAACTGAAAACCTGATCTGGAAGTGTGAGAAACACAACTCTGAGCTCTTTGTCATGTGGAATGAGAAGACTGTGTGACACCAAGGCTATTGTGAGGCATCTATCAAACTGATTAGGACAAATACCCTTTCTTAAATTACTACTGTTCTAATGTTCATGTTCTTTCTCTCGTTTTCACCATTAATACATACCCTACGTATGAAATTAAATTAGCCAGCCTGTGGTAACCTAATACTGTCCTTAATTCTTAGACAGTAGAAGCTACATAAATAACTACTAATAAAAAAATCAGTATTAGTAAAAGCACAGGAAGTCATAAAGAGAAAGTTCAAGAAAAAACAAATTTGGGGTTTGCATTTTTTAATAGGAAAATTATACTCTGCTTACTGTTTTATTGCCAAGCTTCCATCTTTATTTAAAGTCTATTCACTCATATAAAACCCTGTGATGATGGAAACCCTCCCATTTGCCATTAGTAAAGACAGCTGCGTTTCCACTTTTACTTTAGTCTCAATGAAAATTATTTTATTTATTTACAAAGACTGTTATACTCTTCTGTTTTAATGCATAAGATACAGAAGATTCGAATCATGATTTTGTTTTGTAATGCACAAAGTTAATTTAGTAGCTATCTGCTAAGTCCAGTACCATCAATTTACACACTACAAGACGACAAAGCCTTTTTTTTTCACTAATGGCATTTCCCATTAGCATTCACCTACTGGATTGTTGTGGTTTTTTATGTGTCCTCCTGGAAGAAGAGTTTTGTCTGAGCTGGTAAGTTCAGTCCTAAACTGGCATGTGCTCAATATTGGATTTTATATTTTATTTTCCTTTTCAGGGCTGGATGAAAGTGAACAAGACTGCCTTAATTTACATTCGTTCCGCATTTTTCAGAGTTTCTACTTACACCTCACTGTGTGTTTAGGTACAGGGAATTAACTCATGCCAACTCTAGTCAAGCCAGGTAGTTTACTAACATATACATTTCTTCCTTAGAATAATGAATCCGTGTTAAAGTCCCTAACCAGAAAACCTTCCTAGCTATACAGCTGTAGTGTTGTTTCTGCATTCATTCCATATGCTGTGTGTTTTCAGCTGTGTTCTTGCTCCTTGTGGGTGAGACACCACTGAGACACCACTTACAAAAGAAAGCTGGGAGTGCGCTCACGACCCAGCACATCTCTTGGCTGTGGGTCTTCTCTGCAGGCTGCCAGGATTCAGCTTGATTCAGGCCACCTACAAATCACATCTGCTCTGCTAGCAGATGATCTGTCATGGTCCTAGTGGGAAGTATATGGACGTGTTCTAGTTGCCCCTCTTCGCAAGGCCAGATAGGGCAGCCCAGATCTGACAGCGGAGACCAGAGCTGGACATGCTCCAAAGTGCAGACTGCACAAAAAGGCATTCTCAAAGAGTAGAGAAAATTAATTAAGTGGATGGGTAGCAAATATAAATGCAAGCTGGTCTTTTAGGCTGTTCCTTTGCACTCTGTAGGCACATCCAATAAGACTGTGGGAATACAACCATGGCTGAAATTAAGATTGCTTTGCTCACAGAGGGTCTTAGACACTATTAGGATAGAAGGTTGTAGTGTACAGGCGAAGCTGTTTTTCTTGTGACATACTAGTGGTCAGTAGTTGAGAAAACTATGTAGAATTTCTTGGTGCTGTCAAGCTTCAGAAGTGGTCTCTGTTACCTTCAGGCACATTAAACAAAATTATGGAACTTTTCCTAAGATTAATTAATCAAGGATGTGGAAGGTAAAACGTACTCTGCAACCTAGGAGCCAAGATTCACAACCTAATAGGTAATGGCTGTATTTAATGAGCCATCTCTAAGTACTTCAGTTATGTATAAACATAAGGTTTTTGTCTATGGTTATAGTTTTGTTTTCATCTTTGCATATAGTGGAGGTCAGGAAATATTTGACCACTGGGTTCTCTTTGCAAGACAAGTACTAGAATTTAAGCTGTTAAATATAAAAAAGGCCTTTTACCATTTTGTTACTGGATTAATGCTCTAAATACAGCTCAAAATCTGAACCAGCTTGCACTATTATAGAACCCAGTAAGAAATCTTTGCAACCTATAATCAGTCCATAGCTTTAGTTTTGACTCAAAGAATACCTAAAGCAGAACACACTTTTGTTGCAAGAAATACTACTTATATTTATATGAGATGCAGACGATTAATATGAGAAATCTGTACTTATATCTACAGGATATCAGTATGAACATTCGCTTTTCAGAAACTGAAGAAACAAAGGCCAAACAATAAAGGATCATGCCTCATATTACAAGGGAAATTTACATGTGGCTGTTCTCTGCTATACTAAAGAGATCTCACCATTGATGTTATTGTGAGAGGTTTTGAGGTAGCAACATATTGCTCAAGAGATCAAGAGTCAGAAGAGTATAAGTGGGTACATCATATCTTTCCTTAGTTGCTTTTCGTGTTTCTTTCAGAGTGAAATGACTTCTCTACTTTTCTTCCACTAAATGCTTGGAAGTGAAAGATGATTTTCCCAAAACTGAAATTTGCTCTTCTTACCTTTTGGTTAAAAATAAAAAAAATCCCATTTGGGTAATTATTTCATGGTACTTCACAGGAATTCTGGGTGAGTGCTTAGTTTTGCCTTTCTATTCCACCTTTATTTGTGTTTTCCATTGTGCTTTCAGTTTTGGACTGTTAGAACAATTTTTTACATACCTTTTCTCTGATTTTTGATAAACTATGAGAGAGAAATTTTGAACAAAAATCTCACTTTACACAGAAAAGTTAAAGAAAGCATCCCAAAAGGATTACTGTATGTTTTTCCCCTTTTTTTTTTTTAGGTTTAATAATAAAATAATAACAATGACAATGACAATGACAATGACAATGACAATGACAATGACAATAACAATAACAATAACAATAACAATAACAATAACAATAACAATAATAATAATACTTTCCATTAAAAATAATTTTTTTTTCCAAAGATAGATGAAATTAAAATTTGGGGGACAAATTCATAAATAATTGTATTATACTTGTTGAATACCGATAGAGGAAGAGGAAACTGTAAATTTAATTTCAGCGTAAGGTAATCCTTACTTCTACTGAAGCTGTACTTCTGAAAATTTTTCTTTTTAAGAAAGTATTCTTAGAAACGTACTGAGACCCCAGAATTTTGTATTACTGTTTAAATTTCAAATGTAGTTTGTGCTGTTAGAGCAGAGCAATACTGTTTTTACTTTCAACCTCATACTGAACTTTGAACAGCAAACAAATATAAGCACATATATGCATTTTTAACGAAATCCAATAAATTCTTATTCCACTTCATTCACATAATGAATTAGTTCCATGGTGAATCTATGAATCATTGAATTGTCACAGTTTAACTTGTATCTTTGACATAAAAAACTTTACTCCCTAGAGCTTTCAGAAATCAAAGCTCTCGTAAATAACTAGAAATAATTTTAGGGGCCATTGCACTTGTGGTACTGAATGGTCTATAAAAGAAGAAGTCTTCTCTTCTTTCTTCTTTTTTTTTTTTTTTTTTTTTACAGCTATTAAGGGTTGTGGGTTTTTTTGTTACTTGTTTGTTTGTTTTTTATAATTTTTTCATCACAGACAAAAAATATTGCAAGGAGAGCTACATTTTTTATTATATATTCTTTTACACTTATTTTTTTCCCCTGTTTCTAGCTGATCTTCATTCTGTTGTTTCTCTCATGTGATAAATCTAAGGAATTTTATTGCCAAGCTGAGGTTTTTAATAAGAAAAAAAAAACAAGAGGATATGCTAATACAAATTTCTGAAGCTTTTAATCCACTGCTAAAAGACATTGTGTCCTCTGCTGTTTCGCAGGCATTAGACAAATGCTGGCACAGTTGTACGGCTAATGAAAAACATCAACTAAAGAGTTGTAGACCACTGATTTTCATAGGATTTAAAAGGCAATTAAAACCCATAATTAAAATGCATGATGAGGGTCAGTCATATTGTGCTCTTTCTCTCTCAGGTAATTACTTATCGGTCAGCTGTGGCAAATTTTGCCAACATCATCTTCACTCTCATTTATGGCACATACTTCCCAATCAAACCAATTTTATGGTCTGAAATAAACAGGTCCTTCGCTGTAATTATTTTGCGGAAAACTCCTATAGAAAAACTTAGTGAAGTGCATTTAGATACTATTGATTTTGAACCAGAGCTGATGATTTCTCACCAGTTCCCCCAGCCCCAAAAATAAAATTAAAACCAAAAACAGACAACAGAAACAAATATCAAAAAAACGTACTTTTTTTTTTCTTTTTTTTTTTCTAACTGCCTGGTGTGTAAACTTATTTTTATGATCTGACAGTTCAAATAGGATTTATTCTTTCTGTCAAATGTATCCCTATAATTACCTGATCACCACACAATCAATAAAGAATTGTTGTTTCACAATACTTGTGTAAAAGGCAAGTGCATGCTAAGGAGAGATCTGTCTTACTCTGATACTGTATTTGCAAGGCTGAAGCAATCTACAGATTAAAATAATATGCCCAAGATTGCAGATAAAAATAATGAATGATTGAAGTTTACGAGGTCCAGACCACTGTACTTTATTGACTTATCTTTTACCTATTCTTTGTGCAGTCCACTGGCAAAAAGTCCACAAAGGCATGCTCACAAACAGCTGTGCAGTCTTCCACTTCTATCAGTTTTTATTGTTATGTTTACACAAGTGATCTATCTTGGTGATATACACTGAGACAAGCAGTCCCTGATGTCACGGAGTCAGATAAAATACTCAAAATACAACAATTAATTTGCCATTGTGATATCTTTTGATAAAGAGGAAGAAAAAAGAAACAAACCACCCAATGGTTTTCCCCGTGAGTCCGTTGCAAACTTCACACTTTGCAAACTACCATCTGCTTTGTCCAGGATATCAGACTCTATTGACATTTAGAGCATGCTGAAAGACATATCTGCTCAGACTTATTCTGGAAATAGCAAAGGTGGTAGAATTGGCTCTCCAGTTGTTCAATCTGTTTTTTAGAAAAGATGTATCTGTGGTTCCTCCCCATGTAGTTGTGTTTTCTCTATATGAGTAAAGTGTCTCAGTACTATGAATTTGTTGTATACTGTTTCAAATAGATGATCCACACAGTGAAACTTTGCTTTTATCAGACTGAGTCTCAGACCAGGCTATTTTTCTTCTGCTGTTTTTTTATCAGTATTTTTATTTAAACTAGTATTCTTCTTCATTGTGTGATACAGAGCTCAGTGCAACCTGTTGGGAAAGGTCAGTTTTCTACTGTTGGAAGCTATCCTCCCAGCTCCTAGCCAAACAGTTGAAGCAGCAGCTGCTGCCACATTAGTGGAATTTGGTTTATGCACAGATAATAAATTTACAGCAGCCTATATCTAATAAGACGTAATCTGAAGAATAACACTAAACATTGACCTTAACAAAGCCTGTTGTATCTCCACCTGATCACAAAAGATTCAGCTTATAATATCTGATACTTTCATTATAATTTAAACTGCCATATCAAGAAACTGAAACCATCTCTTGTACAAATGACTGTTCAAGGTGATTATGCAACCAAAAGAGAGATGAAGTTTTGTAAAAAAATTCAGCAGTAGGGCAGGTTGAATGGGTCACAGAATGAATATTGCATGCTTTACTTAAACCTAATTACTGAAGAAGAAAAATTTGAAATTGAGTAAACTTAGCAATTTTGTTTAATATTCTTCTGTATTTGTAAAAGAGACAAGGTTTTCTTAGCATTCCAAGAGAAGAGCAACTGAAAACAAAACAAAACAAAACAAAGCAAAGCAAAGCAAAAAAACACCAACTTTGAAGGAAGCTTCATGCTTATAGGATGGAGCCCTTTAAACCTGCCTAATGTTGCTTAGAAGGGCAACATTACAAGGTGCAGCAAGGCCTGGAAATCTGGTAGGTGTTTATTGACCTATGGGCATACTAAAGGAGGTGCCTTACTGGATTGGCTACTCATAAATAAGGAAGACCTGGGTGGGCTTTTGGAAGTCGAGAGTAGGTTTGACTTCAGTGACTACAAGATGATGGAGTTTAAGATATTAAAGGAAAAGAGAAAGACGTGTATTAGAACAAAGATCCTGAACTTCAAGAGAAGACTTCGCAGTGTTCAGGGAATGGGTAGGTAGTGTCCCCTGAGTGCCTGCCCTGGTGACAGAAGATCCCAGGAGAGCAGGCTGATTTTAAAGGATAGCCCACTTTTCAGTTCCCATGATCCTCCCCAGCACAAGACACACTGACAAACTGGAGAGAGTGCAGCAAATGAGTACTAAAATGGTGTGCTCTATAAAGCATATGACATACAAGGAGAGACCGAAGGAACTGGGTTTTTAAGACTAGTGAAGAGAATGCTAATAGTAGAATGGATATTAATTACTTTCTTCAGCTATTTAAAGAGGCGGGATGGGGCATTAATATAAAGAAAATTGGGCTTGACTATTCTCAGACATGCTTAGCAAAAGAACAAATAATAGTCACAAATTGCAACAGGGATAAATCTGTCTGAACATAAAGAAAAAGAAAATTTCAGTAAGGATGGTTAAGCACTAGAGCAAATTTCCCAGAGAAATTGGTATCTCCATCCTCAAAGATATTCAAAACTTAACAAGGTCCTAAGCTGCCTGATAAGATTTCCAAGATTAGACCTACTTTGAGCTGAGGGGCTGGACTAGATGACCTCCAGAGATCACTTCAAACCTATTTTTTTCTGTGATACATCGTTTTTTCTATTATTTTCCTAATATAATTTCTCACTATACAGAAATGGAGAAAACATCAAGGTTAGGTTTACAGAACACGTTATAAAGTGCCTTGAAATTTCCTGGGAAGTGCTGGATCCCTTCTAATTAAATAAAACATGCTAGAAAAGCAGAACAATGCACATAACTTACAGCTGAAAAATGCACAACTAAAGTTTGGGTAGAATCCTGATTTGGGACTGTATATAAGCAGTTAACAGATCAAATACTATTTTGCTTATGTCAATAGAGAGAACATTTATGAGAGGTCATTTGTGACTGGGCACTTTTGATCAAAGGTGTGATGCTGGAACTGCAAAGGTTGTTTCACATACCTCACCTGTTTTCTCTCTGTGTTGCTGAGTACTTGCTCTTGAATCAGGGAACTATGTACCCTTATTTCTCTCCTATCTGTTATGGAACCTGCTTGTACAATGTCAGCCTGAAAAAAAGTATTGCCGCTGCTGCTGCTGTCACAGGCTAATCTTGGCATCTGTTTACTGTATAAACATTTTCTTGGTTTTATACATGCATGCACACACACACATGCATACATATGTAAACGTACACAGTCATAAGCATACATACAGAAGCATTTATATGGGTAAAAATATACAAGTAGCTATTTTGTGTACAATGAGCTATCTCTGACTACAGAATAAAATACAGTGTGGAGGAGTAAAAGCACAGGATGACTGCAGAGACCTTGAAAACATAGATACAGGATACTAATGGAAAGCCCAGAATTACAAATAACTTGTCAGTAGTAGATAACAGGCTACAAAAGTGTTCATCCTTATGAGCTGGAAAAAACAGCCTTGGGGATATCAAAAAGTACAAAACCAAGTATCCAATGGAAGTAACACACACGTTAGAGAATGAATAGGGATCTACAGTGCAACTATATACCAATGAAGAAAGAGTTAGGTGTACAGCTTGCTAGTAAATGTATATAAATGATCTCAAGAGAAACCTAGACTGAGGAAGAAAAATCAACATTGCACTTCTCCAGTGAAGGGCTTTATGAAACAGAAGCCAATCCAGCTTTTGATTTTCCAGTTGTCAATATCTGGGAAGGTCACAAATTATGCATAGCAGTTATCAGGACAATATATGCATATATTTCAGATCTCATCCAGTATTTAAAAAAAAAAAAAGTCATAATAACCAGAAAATAATGTGAAAACAACTCAGAAATTAGGCAGAAATGACCTTAGCAGCCTTCCAAGTTGTTATTCATTCAGGCCTTATATTCTTGTCTCATTAAAGACTAGTAGACACATCATGTGAATAAGGGAAAACTTTCTCATCATGTTAAGAATAAAGTTCTCACTTTCTCTACTTATGGATTTGGGAGAATTTAGAAATATATCCCTATCACCGCTGCTTTCAGAAATTTATTGAAAGAAATAATATTAATGTTACTTAAGCATGTGTGTTTTTTCTTTCCCTTATCCTATCCTCTCTCTGAAAAAAGAAAAAAGAAAAGAAAAGAAAACAAAACAACAACAACAACAACAACAACAACAAATAACAACTTTTCCTTAATGAGTCCATCAATGGATTTTTAACATTTCAGAACTCCGGTCGTCTTCTGAGACAATAATAATGGCAATGGTAAACATTGCTTATGATTTGGCTAATGTATATGAAGGAGTGGGATCTTTGATTAAAAGAAATGAAACAACAGCAGAAATAGTGCACTTGTTCTCAAACATCATATAAGCTTGGGGAAGAAGAATGAGAAGAAGCATAAAAGCAAAAAAACCCTCTTCAGCACTGTGATATTACTTAACAGATCAAAATGATAGACATTGGGGCAAGGCTGAGGGTGGGAAGAGAGAGAGAAGCAGAGGGAAATTCTGGAGCAAGCTGGAGTAACTTTTTATTCTGAAAAGAGGACTCTTATAGCCTCAAGAGTTTGTTGTTGTTTGGGTGTTTTCTTTTGTTTTCCCACCAGTTGTAATAATGCTTCATTTAGATATGCTTGACCTCTTTTTTAGAAAAGAGTCAGAACCTTAGCTGCTACCAAAGCTGCTGAACTCAATATGAATGGCAAATTAATTCAGCTGAAAAGGAGAAATAATTTGCAATGATATTTACATGTATCCTGAAGTATAAAAATCTAGCCAGTTTGAAAACATGAAATATGCCAGACCACTGCATAAAAAGTGGACAATAAACTAAAACCTATAAAGTTCTTTTCTGTATTTTGTGGTGCTTGCATATTTAAACATATATGGGTCCACATTCACTAGAACTCTCTAATCTTCAGAGAAATCTAAAATTTGAATCTTACTTCCCTCAGACATGCTAGCACTGAGCCAACCTCCACAACATACCTGCACAAAGTATATACCACCAGCAGAAACATACTGTACATGCTTGTGCATATTTCCCACCAACTAGAAAGCTTTAGAGGTGAAACTGATCACAGCACATACATAATTTTAAGTGTGTCAAAGTCTAGTTGTTAGTCATACACTTAAAGACAGGCAGGTGCTTAATCATTTTTACAAAAACTGAATGTGATAGCCTGGAGCTGAAAAAACAGAGGAACTCTTCACCTGTCATAAAGCATAAGATAATTCCAGGGCAGCTACAAAGGACTGAAATTATTTTTTTTCTTTGAATTAATGTTATTTCTTCAGGAGTAACCGAGGCTTGCACAATTTCTGTTTCTGCAAGTCTGCAATAGCAATTATAGAAATAGACCTCAGCAGTTTCATGTTCTGGTTTCTAGTCATTCCTCAAATTCATTATATACAAAGAACAGAAATATATCTAGCTGTACCCACCTCCAGTCATTCTAAACTGCATGTCAGAGATTTGTGCGATGTAATGTATTTTTCTATTTTACGTTTGTTCTGCTTTGTCTCTTTCCTACCAGGATACTTAGGTTAGTAAATGTGTTCCTTTTAAATTGGGCTCTGTTAGTAAGCCAGAACTTTCAGGTACGCTGTCTTGTGCATGTCACCTTTTAACACTTACATAATTTCCCACTGAGCTGGCTTTTTCATTCCTCTTTTCACCTTAGCAAATGCAAATGAAGTAATTATCTAGTTAAATTTTAATAGGCATTATTCATTTGAGAAATCTTTACTTTGTAGTGCTAAGGAAGCATTTTTGCCCCCACCTTTGGCACTTTACAATAAACTCGTTCTGATCTAAATTGATTGCTCTGGGATTATCTTGGAGTCATTAAAATAATGCTGTATTGACATTCACTAATGTCTTTAATTAGCAATTTCAATTCCAATATTTTGAATTAAACATGCACAGGTATAGCTTATTTTAGCTGTATGTAATTTTTATATGACTTTGAGTCAAATCCGGTCTCAGAACTTTTTTTGATGCAGTAAAAATGATGGCAAAAAAGTGATGAGGGGATGAGCAGCCCATAGTTGTTGAGATCTGGAAATAAGCTCTGCAAAGAGCAGAAAATCACCAATCTTCCAAGAGTGACCTACCTACAAAAGTGCTGTGAATTACAACTCCAAACTCTTCATTAATTTCTCAGTGTTACACCATAGATTTCAGGTTGATTTTTCAGCCAGTTTATATCTATATGCATAGCAGCTGAAGGCAAGAAACCTCTTTTAATCCGCATCAATAAGAAGATCTGATGATTTATGTGGAGATCTTTATATGAAGGTCTGCTTTGTAGTACAGTTAGTACTAAATTGGGCGTGTGTGATTTCAGGTTATTAGATTGATCTAGGAAGTATTTTTATGATTTGAATATTCTTTTGTTAGCATAGCAGATAGGAACAATTCTAAAATATTTTTGATGGCTTTCTTGAAGTCTTCAATTTGCAGAGAGATTTAGCTCTATCAAAGTCACATTTTCTCCTCCTTATCTACTTCTGTAGCACTTTAATTTTTTTAATCTTTATGTGAGAATGTAAAGTATGCCACGAAAAACGTCACGTTATTCTGTGATTTCTTCAAAGCATTGACAACACCCGCATTTCATGGGTTCTTCTGCTACCTCAGACATTAGATATGTTCTAATTTCCCTCTGGACCTCAAAGGCCATCTGGACATGGTCCTGGGCAACCAGCTTTAGGTGGCCCTGCTTGAGCACAGGGACTGGACCAGATGATCTCCAGATGTGACTTCCAACCTCAACCATTCTGTGATTTGTAAACTTACTAGTGAGTGAGGAAAGATTTGAAGGTGACCTTGTTGCTAGTAGATGTAATTAACATAGTTTAATGGCTTCCATAATTACTGATGGTCTATTTTATATATAAACTACCAAAAAGTGGCTTGTAAGTAGGCTTGCTTGAATACTTAAAGATCCAGTACCATTAATTATTTGAATAAGCAATATTTTTAAAAATTAGTATTTTATTGTGGCCTACAAATTTTACTCTTGCTGTGAAATTTCAAAACACAGGAAACGTTCACTATTTCAATGTTCTCACAAGAAAAAAAGTGGACTACAAGAGAGGGAAATACTTTTTAGTTCATACTTTTTTTCCACATTTCTGCCTTTATTAATGTCATTGGCTAGCATTGCATAATGCAGTGAAAAATAAATGAAATGATAGAGGTAGCTCTATTTCATTAGGTATATTTTTCATAGAACAAAATCTGAATTATTTTTTTTTCTGTTGTGTTCAGAAGTGTGTGTACATCTCAGTCAAGTTGGAGGTCTGTAGGGTGTCTTGACCAGATCCAGTTCAGTTTAACTTATTAATCAATGACCTAGATTAAGAGACTAAGTGTACCCTTAGCAAGTTTGCTGATCGTACAAAACTGGGGGGAGTGGATGACACACCAGAAGTCTGTGCTGCTATTCAGTGAGACCTGGACAGGCTGGAGGACTGGACAGAGAAGAACCTAATGAATTTTAACAAGAGCGAGTGTAAGGTCCTGCACCTGGTTAGGAATAACCCCAGGCACCGGTACAGGTGGAAGACCTGGTTGGCAACAGGATGTCCCGGAGCCAAGCAACGTGCCAAGAAGGGCATGGGTATCCTGGGGTGCATTAAGAAGGGTGTGACCAGAAGGTAGAGGGAGGTTATCCTCCCTTTCTACTATGCCCTTTTGAGGCGACATCTGGAGCATTCTGTCCAGTTTCATAGGAGGTTCCATCTGAATGTGAGGAGAAACTTGTTTACTTTGAGGATGGCAGAGCACTGAACAGGCTACCCAGAAAGGTTGCGGTGTGTCCTTCTCTGGAGACACCCAAAACCTGCCTGAACAAATTCCTGTGCAATCTGCTCTAGGTGAACCTGCTGTAGTATGTGGGTTGGACTAGATGATCTCCAGAGGTCCCTTCCAACTCCAACCATTCTGTAATTCTGTGATACTCAGAAGCAAAATTTTAAAGTATGGGGATGTGAAGCATATCTTTGGCTCAAATTTCATTTGTGAATCTTTATGGATGCTAACAATCTGACCAATGACAACCAAAAGTGTTTGAAATTTTAACTTTCATAATTGAGTGCATCAAAATTTTGATTTTACAGATGGAAGTAGGTTAAAAAAGTTTATCCATCCTTTGCCCTTAATGGGCATATAAATCAAAATGTTGAAATTTGTTATGATCTTATCTGAAATATGAGTTAAGAAAAAAAATGGAAGATTTTATTTCAATTACTGGTTTATACTTCAAAATACAACTTAAAATTTAATACATTTTTAATATGAAGAGTTCAAAACAACACTTTTTTACTTTATTGATCTATTTAAGCTTTTAAATAAATAGTTTAGACAGAGGATTTAACTGACTTCTAATTTCAGTAGATTATCGGATTAATATTTTCTGACAGGAGACATTATTTCAGATAAACAGAAAAGCCCCAGTCTACATTCAGGCTTTACAGTGTTAGAAAATGTCCTCACTTTCTTTATAAGAAAACTAGAGGGGGACTGTTCTTTTAAAGATTGTTGATAATAGTATTTATTATTAATCTTAACAAAATAGCAGAGAATACCAATTCTGGATAAATAATTCGATTGATTGTTACCACAGATTTATGCCATGACCATCAAACACAAAAAATGTTTTGTTCAAGAATGTAGCTGAATTCATGAAATAGGAAATTACCAGGACCATCCTTTTTTATTGAAAAGAATAATAGTTCTGAGAACCTGAATTCATTGGGGAACTGTATTTAACTGCTGTCCATTTCTAATTTTTGTCATGGACATCCTTTTGTTGTAGGTAGTGAGGAATATTTACATGCTTCATAAGTAGGTAGTTAGGAATATTTACATACTTCAAAATTATTACTACTACTAGAAATTAAACAGGTGTTATCTAGGTGCAACAGACTTTCACCCAAATCCAGTCTCCCTAAAATTTTTATTACAATTTCCAATATATCTATAGGGTTTTTTTCATAGCAGTCAAAGGATAGAGTCAAGTTTAATCCTAACAAGGACATTTCAAATAGTGTCTTTAACATCCCAGCAGTCTGTTCCACTCTCTCTTGCCCACTCACTTATTCTTGCTAGTTTCTAAGGGAACGGTTACTTATTCAGCATGAGATTCTTGCTGTTGATTGTTAACAGTGGCAATTGATTGATACCAATACCTGTGATGACACTGATATTTTTACGGCTATATTTTTAATGTGAAGGTAAGATCAATTTATGGAATATAAATAACTAACAAGCTATCAAATAGAAATTGGGTTTTGGAAACTAACATCACATTAAAATTGTATTTTATGATTAATCTGTATCCGGTTGAGTCATCTTAAAAGTCTAAAATCTAAATACATGAATATGCATTAATGGATTTTATATTCAAAGGTAGATGTAATTGATAGTCAGGTTCTGATGTCGAAATCCTATCGTACATTTTTCATTCCTTGTATATCTGACGACAACTCTAAAATCTGCCTCAGAGATTACAGCTGGAACTGCCTGCTCTCTGAGCTCAGAAAAAAAACTGGCATTACTCAGTGAATTCCATTGGAATGGAACTGCAGAAATTAGAAGCACTGCAGCATCAGTCACCAAGACTAATTAAAAACAAACAAACCCCACACCAAAACAAACACAAACACCCCACCCAGAGCTCAATATTCTAACTGTGTTAAGCAAAAGATTGGTTAACTGCATAAAAATTAAGTTTATTTCCCTGTTGCACTAGAGAGAGATTCTTCCCTCCCTGCAGCAGCTTCAGCTTCACATAATCATGTCCATCTCCAGAGAGCAATGTCTCTTGCTTACAAAATATAGCTCTGGGAGACAAAAAATCACTGACATGTTAGAATCAGTCTGCAAAGTAACAGTTTCTAAAGGTGATTCTTGCAAAAATGGCACCTAATTGTAATCAGTCACTATCTAGAGTCAATGAGTCACCAAGTTTATTGAAGCAGTGCATATAAAAATATCTGGTCTGAATGATGATCTCTGAAGTTCATTATTGATCTCTGAACTCCCATTTCTCCATCTCCTATCAACTGCTTTTCCCTTTAAACTCATTTCTTGATTTGAAAAAATGTAATTATAGAAACAATTATTAATACAGAAATTAAAATATACTATTTCTTGATACCTCCATGATTAAATTAATAAAATACATTGGTTCAAGCATTCTGCTGGTTTCCAATACCACAGAAGAAGCACTTATCCTCCTGATGGTGTATCTGTATTTTTTTTTCTTTTATGAGACCGGATTACCAGAAATAGTATCTCAAAAAATCTGTCATAAATAATCTCTACACTCCTGGGCAATCTGTGTTTTCAGTTCCTCGGTGTTCTGTGGTCCTCAGTACTCAGGAGTGGTCATAAGGTAAATGACCATGTGCTGTGCTGTTGTGGCATTAAAACAGAAAAAAAAAAAAAGAAAAAAAAAAAGAAAAAAAAAGAAAAAATTGTTTGAGAAGGAAAAAAGAAGTCAAACAAGGATATTCTCAGTATGTGTGTGACCACAAGTCAGTTTCTGGGTGTTTTTACTTAGGTTAAGGTAACAATGATGCTGAAGATGAAAAATCTTAAGACTGCATTTTATAGTTAGCTTTTTACCTTGAGTTATTTGCTTTCCCTTCCACGCTGATCTCAGGTGGTTTTATCACAAAAATGAACTATGGTTTTCACAGACAGGTAGACTCTATGAGAACCATTAAGGGGTTTTGTTGTTGATACGCTGTTCATATAGACAATATGGATATAGTATGTTACGTTAAAAGGTGATTTCTCTTTCCTTCTCCTGCATCTTTTTTACCAAGAAGGGAGCAGAACACTTTATCCATCCTTCCCCTCTTGAATGATTTGCTGGAACTTCAGGATGAATTCCACACACAGCTTGTCGAAGAATCGTTTTGGTTGGCTGTGGTTCATCCATATAAATTGAACACTTCAAAGATTTTTCTTACTTTGACCTGCATCTCAAAATCTCTACAGGAAACTGAATCATACAAAAAAGCAGAGTGATCACAGTAAATAATTTGTGACCATACAAGGAACAAAAAGACTCAGAACTAATGTCTTATTGTTGCTATTTGCATCTATACCTGCTAACTCACATGCGGGCCCATTGCTCTGGAGAAAGCACCTTTCTGCCAATTTTCATGTAAGATATAGGCCTCAGATGAAAAAATCCTTCAGATGAAAATTTAAGATTAAATTGATACTGTATATGTGCCACTTTCACCAGAATCCATGGATTAGACATGTATGTCCTATGAAGCAGACTTGTACCTATATGGATATTTGTGCATAGGTTTGCAATGACTGCGAAGGAAAGAGCTGTCTGATGCAATGTGATGCAGCTATACAGAAATCTGTGGGTCTACTTAATGTAACAGACATATTTGAGAAGCAAATATAGCTGCATATCCCATGTATTTGAATAGTCTTACTGCATGAGAAATAGAGTACCAAATGTTTTTGAAGTTTTTTATATAGAACTATGGATGCTTGAAATATGTGTTTTTTAAAAGTCCCTTTGAAACTACCAGTTCGACTAAAATATTTGTAAGAATCAGTTCCATCAGTACACTTCTGTAAAATTACTGGGACAACATCTGTACGATAGCACTCAAAATTATAACAGTAAAAAAGTAAAATATTTCAATTACCTTGAAATAGAATGTGTTCAATATATTTTGTGTAACACAAAGACTCTTAAATTGGGCTTTTATTCCAATTCAACATGAAAATAAAATTTACGACCTCATCGGTTTTCATGGGAATAAATTTCATCTCCTCAGTGTGTACTTCAAGTATTATGCATCCCTTGCTTACTTGTACGTGGCTAAAATCTTATTTTTATGAACGTTAAATGATAAGGATTAGATGCAAAAAATGAATTCTACTAAAATCTCCTAAACATAGCAATTTGTAAAAATTATACTTCTCAAATTATTAATTTAAATATAAATGTATTTTAAGTCACCATTGTGTTTTGTCCCTCAGCAGCACACACTGGTGCTGGATCAGTCTTGAGGGAGAATTTATGGAGTGGAAAATTTTCCTTGATTATGTCCTTTAAATTACAACACTTCAGGTCTATGTTTCAGGGCTTAGTTTTAAGTCAAACTCTCGATTTATTTTTTTCAGCGGGAGTATTTTCAAAATAGTGAATGACAGGCTTGTACAGAGAAAAGTACTGTTCTACAGTAAGTTTCACCTGAACATTTTCATAGCAGCTTATTCATTTTCTTACAATGAAAAGCTGTTCCAGTATCATAGAACTTGGTTTGAAGCATTCAGTCATCTTGACTTAGGTACTTCTCTAAAATTATTGAAATTTCACTGCTACTTATTTTTTTCAAGTGACATTCTTCCATTAGCACATAATTGGTAGTATAGAATTAGGGATTCAATCATCTTCAGTGAAAAATTTGTGATTTTTATTGACACAGCTTTAACAAAACAGCTTTTAAAAATACCATGTTCAGTCACCTGTCAATATTTTTTTGAGTCTTTTACTTACTAATAAAAATCAGTGTAACTCTCTAGGAGTATGTTTTATAAAGGGAAAAACTACCATTCCAAGTTCTTGCTTCGAAATAAATTTTGTTTATTTGAACATATTAAAAAAAGCCCTGACACTATCCAAAATACTCATAAGCAATATTTGAAATAATCTATTTTAATTTTTAGGAAGAGTAATTTAATGGTTTTTGATCAAACTTACAGGTGGACCACCAATTTGCCTGTCTATTTATTTAAGCACCACAGTATGTAAAAATTTACATACAAATAATTTGCAAATATGCATGGTACTAGTGAAACATACAGACCTGGATTTTCTCCTGCTAGGATAGGTCAGTTCTACCAGAGGCTAGGGCAAGTGGCAGGAGGAAATATTTTGCTTCATTTGTTGCTGTTCTTGTTCTATTTGTTTTTGCTTCTTACCTGATTTAAGGGAAGAAAGAACATGGGTAATACAAATACAAGTGAATGAGTGCTTTGGAAGTCATTCCTGTAGTGCTGGAAAAGTCTATTGAAATCACACAGGTCTTCGGTGTTTTCTGAAATGGTCAGGCTTGATTTGTTTAACAAACTCTAGAAAGACACTGCATAGCTATAACTCTTCCTGCCCACTGGGATTTGTTTTCCCAATTGTCAAGTTCTTCCTGAGTTTCATAATCTTAATTGTCCTAAAGGACTACAGCTGTCTTGTTGGTTCAAAGACTTCTGTTTTATCTCTAATGTAGCTAGAGCTTGAACCATTAATTGAAATCTCTTTAGGGCACTACAAAAAATACATGGATAGAAAAAAGTCACAATGACATTAGCTTTGAGGCTGAAAACTTAGACAAACCAAATAATTCCAATTATTTAATCAGAAAATTAAACTTTACCCCTTGCATGTATGAAAACGAGTGTCTTCCACTGTGGGTAAATCCTGTTCACAACTCAGGTGTTGTTCTTAAAATCAGTAGAATGATTGTGTGTACATGCATAAAAACTCATAACTCTTGGCAGTTTATTCAGTTTTGTTTAGAGGAACAAGAATACTTCTAAAATAATCTGCATGGTTTTAGACATTATTTTAAAATTTTAATGTTTGAATCTATACAGATTTCTTTTCCACAAGAAGGAACCAAAATCCTGTTTTTCTTTTTTAAGATTGGAGTGTATGATTTTATTTTTTTTTTTTTTAACTACTTAAAAATAACCATGTAAATATCATTTGGGTGCTTGTCTGAAGTTTATGTCATTCTGCCAGGGATGAATTTGTCAATATTCTGAATTTTGTAGGTCGATCTAACTGTAAACCTGTATGTCAGTTTCTGTCAAGAGTTGATCACCGTTGTCACAGTACAACTAGTTGTAAATGTAAAGAATGTAAAGAAATCTATTTATGGTCTTAAACTGTTAAAAGAAGAGAACACTAAAAAAATCACATCTAGAACTGCAAATAACACAGTAGTGAGTGCTCTACACTTTCTTTCTTCCTTTCTTTCTCCTGTTGTCCTTCCTCTTTCCTTCATATGATGCCAGGTAATTAGGGAAGATATTGAGTTTTCTGGCAAAGGAACACATTTTTGTTCTGTATTTACATAATGTCATGTACAAAGCCTAGTGCATGTTAAGGACTACCAAATACCAGTGAAATACAACGAAGCAAGTAATTCCTGAGCATAAGTAATAGAACCTGATTCCTTAAATATTGATGTCTTGTGTCTAGATTCACTGTTCTGTATGATACAGTGAACTTCTATTCAAATTTTCCTGTGGCTTGGGTCTTTACAATAGTTTTCTCCTGTGTTGGTCTGCCATGTTTAAAAATATGAGCTCATCCTTCTCCCTTTCAGTGAAGGCTTTAATAAAGACTCTTCCTACTCAGCTTCCTATTTTTGTGATACTTACCTAATCTTCACATCACTGAGACTTGTATTAGACATGATCAATATTAGTCATTTTGGTTGGAAGAAACACTTAAGATCATCAAGTCCAACCATAATGTAAATCTAGCACTAAACTGTGTCCCTAAGAGCCTCATCTATATGTCTTTTAAACACCTTCAGGGATGTTGACTCCACCACTTCCCTGGGCAGCCTCTTCCAGTGCTTTACAACCCTTTCCATGAGGAAATGTTTCCTAATATTCCATCTGAACCTTCCCTGGTGTGACTTGAAGCCATTTCCTCTCATCCCATCACCTGCTACTTGGGAGACCAACACCCTCCATGCTACAACCTCCTTTCAGATGGTTGTAGAGAGGGATAAGGTCAAAAAATTCCAATGGTTTAAGGAAAACACTGACAGAAATAAATGTTATTTTCTTGGGAAACCAGGCTACAGACATAGGGTAATAATAATTCAAAGATTATCCTGCTTCCTATGCTCACAAAGCAGAGAGGTAGTGTTTTTCTCCTTGTTACAAAGAAAATTAAACATCTTTAAGTAAGAAAGGACTATATTCATCTAGATTCCATTTGACTGGATAGTAGCCAAGCCTGGGACCTGAAGGGTAAACAAGAGGCAAACAATTTTGAAACAAAGCAAGCCTGTCCTTTTGGTAACAGGATTTCCTATCATGGGCTTCTGCGAATCCTGTCCTGTCAAAAAGCAGATCCTGAAACCCATGGAGTTAGAGGGAATATAGTGTGATAGACATATTGGTTTCTCCCCTTGCCTGCTGTTTGGTCAGCCCTGCCAGTTTCATTTGATCTTGGTATCAGTTGCACCCTTCAGGGACTATATAGACCTTCCTCTATGCTCTTTATCTATTAGCATAATTTTTCACTTTGCCTACCACAGCAATACAGTGTTGATCACTGAATTTTTTTGTGCCTCATATTTTCTCTTTGTTTCACAGGTGCTGAACTTAGGCATTAGGAGACTTAAACCTAACTAATTTATTTCACAGGGAATTAGGTGTATGAACACTTTTGAGATGCTGGGTTTATGTTTCTAATTTAAGCCAGTTCCTAACAAACTATCCTTTCTATCTTCAAGAAGAGTTTAAGCAATAAGGAAGATCATGTTGTCAATTTACTCTATCAGTTCACTCTGTTTAGAAAATAGATTGCCAAAACAAATCTAACACCTGCTTCTGCCTCCCTTGTTTATCTCCGCTGTGCCCCTCTGCTGTTATCCATTTTAATCTCTACAGTCATTCAGGCTGTGATTCTTCCCTCCTTTTGTACAATACGTCATCTATAGTCTGTAATTGTTTATCCTACCATTACACACACCACAAGCTTTTACACACAGTGAAATGGCTGTTCTGACTATAAAAGGAACTGTAAAAAGGAGTGTAAATGCTTGTGAAGTATGACAGCAGAGACAGTGAAAGACATATAGATTTTATGTCTCTAAGTGCTTATGAAAGGATAGAAGGACAGTGTCTGATTCCTTTCTGGAAATTAATTGGAAGAATGGTTAAGAAGCTATCGTCTTTAGTATGTGATTTGGTCAACTCGGAGTAAAATTAAAAACTAACTGATGCTTTTTTTGAAATGGCATGAACGAGAGTGAAGGAAGAACTTGCCCCGTAGAATCTAAGGATTCAAAATGTCCATTAAGATTCTTCATTTGTGCAAAAATTTTGATACAAAAACTTGTTTCAGATTTTACTGACCACAAAAGTTCTGTAAATACTTAGCAAACTGAGTTTCTATTGAAAGCCAGTCATGACAAGTTTCAAGTCAAAGTAGTTGTGCATGACCTCTGAGAAAAATGGAAGAAACACTGGAGCAGGTAGGGGTGAGAGCCAGCCAGCTGCCACAGGAATCCTTTCCTCAGGGCAGTGGTTGAGGTGGCTCTCCCAGGCCACTGTCCCACTGGAGACTGCACCCATCTGCTGTATGTTTTCCTTAAGTGACCTGACCCCCTCTCTCAGCTGTGTTGCCTCTGCCTCCTTTCTGTAATCCTCTTCCCTGAGATGGTGGGGCCTAGTGAGCCCCTGCTGCTGCCCCCTGGTTGGAGGCTCTGCAGACATTATAGTGGGGACTCCGGTGGCCATTGGTGCCTTGGGCCCTTACAGTTGTCTTGTTAAACAGTGGCACAGAGGGGACACAGTGCCTCTTTGCCACAGGGACCTTTGCTGGTGCAGAGCAGGACGAGAATGCTCCACACGCCCAGGTGTAGAAGTATTCACATTCCAGCAAGCAAGAGGCCACCTGAGTCTTACCCAGTCATGCTTGCAGAGAAATTGCATTACATCACTTCTCCTGAATAAAACGTGATTCCATTTCCAAACTCATAGATGTCTCAGGCAATCCACTAAGAGTGGATCTCCCTCATTAAATCCACTGTCACATCCTCTATCAAGTATTTCTCCCCACAAAACTACAAGGTTGCCAGTTTTATTGTTATTTTTTTACATTCAGCATCTGTGTTTCTTTTTTTGACTGACATATATTTTCTGATGTTGATGAAATTTTGAGGGTTCCTCTGCATAATTCTGCAAGTAAAAAAAAATACTTTCCTACCACTCTCTGTCTCTCCCCCTGAAATAACTGCAGCTTAATATTCTCATGTATTTTTTGAGTCTAGATGCTGGTTAAAAATAAAAAATACATTACTGTGGGACTTCTGAAAATATTGCAAGAGTAGGTAATGTACAACACAGGGAGGACAACATCTTAAAGATAACATCTCCCAGAAACTGTTTAGCTGATAGAAAAGCTCTCATAGGGAACTCAGACAGTAATTTTCCCTACTTAAGCAACATGCCTTGAGGACTATAGTTTTCTAATAATTATTCAGTCTTAGGTATTCATAAGCCATTGGTTGAATAGTCATTGAGACCTTTGTATGGATACAAATACTAGTAAATATGTTGACATTCAACTCATTTCTTAAATTGTTTTTTTATTTGAATTTAGTTGTGAGTATGCATATTGAACTGCAAAGAACCATATAACCATAGATATCTGTCCAAGGTAGTATTTTTTTTTTTTTTCCCTTAATATGACATATTTTTCCTACTTTTATCCTTGAAAAAAAACATTAAGGTATTTTCTGGATGATATCTAACTCATCCTACCTGAACTAATGGAAGTTTGTTTATGTCATGTGGGTTTAATTCTGGTAGCATTTGTTCTGTATCAGTTAGTTTCCTTCTTCCACCTAATGCACGTAAAGCCCTTCCTTTCTACTGTTAGATTCTTCCAATGTAAAGCTTTTAACTTTTCACTGGCGAATTGTTCTGTGTTACTAACGTCGATTTAAAAACCTTAATGAAATATTTAATTTTTAAGAGTTTAAGATTTGTTCCATTTTATAATTTGTCACTGAGTAAATTTAATTAGGAGAATTCATTATTATACAAGTCTTGGAACACACAGCATTTAATAACACATTTTATATCATATATGAGGCTATATTTTCATGATCATTCTCTGTTTTGCTTTGATTGTTTTTCATAGAACATAATTTCAACTATACAACATCACTTTTAGGGGCATATTCTTCACCAGCATCAAAAATGCTACTTAAAAAAAAAAAAAACAAACAAAGAAAGAAACACAATAGAGTTTGCATCTTTTCTATCAATATTTCAGAGGCTGCTGCATGCTATTCATTTGTCTCATTAGTCTCTGTCTTGGATTTTTGAAGAATAATAGTGCAAATATCCTGTTCTATGTGCTAGTATAATTGAAAATTCAGACCAGAATTTAGAACCAAAGGATATATGTAGTGTAGTATTCTAGGGGTGACAGGATGTCTCAGGTGTAGTTACAGAATGGGTCACCACCATCAGTAATGCAAAAGTTTTACTGTCAGGAAAGTAACTTTGATTATGAACTTGGGACTTTTCAATATTTTAAGATCATTCTAAATCCACTCCTTAAAATGATACATAAGTAAGCTTTTGAAATAAATTTACACTTTGTTTAAGTAATGGTTTATGTGAATATATTAAAATCTAATATGAGTTATGCTTTAGTAGTGTTTGCTTTCTGGAGTTAAGTTCAACTTCTTTCTTAGAAAGGAGCTTGAATAATTAGGTCTGTGAGTGCGTCACTGATGATGCCAATTAAAGAAAATTATTTTTCATGCTATCTTTCTCACATATTTATAGTCAGTGTTTTTGCTCTGTGGAGATTAATCACAAATACAGACTAAAAGTATTACCACCCTTGCTTTTTGGTCCCATTCAAATTCTCTAAACTGATTCTGAATTATGGATCCAAAGTCTTTCCATCATTCATTCTTCTGGTTACTTTAAAAAGAACAAAGGTCCATTCCAGATTAAACCAAGACCAAATCTGAACCATCTAACTAGACTGTAGATATTCTGTTATTTTGGAAGAGTTATCCAAATAATTTATGTTTTTGCAGATTTCAGTCTGAAAAAAACAAGGATTTGCACCAGTGAGGAAATTACATGTGTCTATCATTGCAGGAAAGGTAAATGTGTTTTGAATTGTTATACCCAAGATACTAATATAATTCAAGAAAGATATTATTAACACTAGCTTATACGCATGTCAATGAGGGGTAAAGAAAAGCGTGAATTTTAATGATTCACTAATATAGTCTATGCTTTAAAGGTTGAAGCAGTTACATAAAAGTTCAAAATGGGGGAACAGTTCTTAGGAAGACTTTCAATAGGGCTTTACATGTTCAGAAAAACTGTTCTCAGTGAAGTAAATAATTCAGTCTTTCAGTGTCTGATTTGGTTTCCAAATGATATATAGATCCAGAGTAGGGTTGAAGAAAAAAACCTAGACCATGTGCTGGACTCTCTATCTGAAGTGAGTTTGAAGGAATAAACAGGAAGCAAGCAGGGTTTGAGGTTTTTTGTTTCTTTCTTTGTTTTTAGCAGAGCTGCAGGGTATCTGGTTTATTGTTTAAATAGGAAGAAAGTGCCTGCACTATTTGTTTTGTTGAGAACCTCAGTAGGAGAAAAAACACTTGTTTCTTCCAAGTTTCCTGTTAAGATTACACTACACAGAGAACATACATTACTATTTCAACCTCCCATAGGTAAGGAAAGAGATTCCCCCAGGAATCTAAGCCTCCTGTATTTTCTGTTGTGACCAAGCTGTCTGAGTAACATTGTAAATGTAATTTGTGCCTCAGACTGTTTTCTTGTTCAGTATAAGTTATCCTCAGGAGGGGACATATTCGTATTTGCATGTTGTGAGAACTTACAACAAAGATTTGTATCTTATAATTCTAATAAAAAATGCAGTTTCACATATTATAATAATTGCCCTTACAAGAAGGTGCAAAATGCTATGATTTTGAATTTATATCCTTCTACATTAGTTTGAAGGTAGTGTAAATTTGATAATAGTGATTGTCCAGATGTAGGGCAAAGGAGAAATACATCTGTATTGCTCTTACATACTCTTTAAGCAGTGAACTACCTTCCTGTCTTCTTATGATTTATATTTCTATAAACTTTGACTAAACTAGAAGGTCATTTTATAGTTACACATAAATTGTCTGCAAATTAAAACTCTGTAGTTTAATGAACAAATTTATGGCAATTGTTTGAATGTTTTGTAATTACAGCAAACATATGCTCTTTTTTTCCTGCCTCACTGAATTTTATAAAATCTTGACCAGTTTGGAGTCAATACAGGTTCTGATTCCAGCACTTGACTTGCACAGAGAAACGAGATATTGTAAAAATCTACATATTTTAACAATCTTTTCTTCAATTTTGTTCTACTCACTCTGGTGGTTTGTAATATCAACCATGAACAACTACACAAGTATAATTCACTTTCATAAACTTGCATTTACTTCTCTTGCATTGCTTTTAGAAGTTTCCTTCCTGTTGTTCACAAAAATTCTCATTGGAGTATACCACTATGTCAGCCTTCATTTAACTGAGGTGACAAGCCAAGATTACCTTCTCTGCATTCAAGAACAGAAAAGAGAGAGACAACCTTTGCCTGGACAGTCCTTGTTCTCACTTTTAGCAAGCTACTACCTGAATTATATAAATGATAAGTATTTTCTTTGAATCACTGGATAGTCCAGTAATAAATTAATGCTGGTTTATCATTTTTCTAATAATTATAAAATTTTATTCTTGCTTATTTTCATTGCAGTCAGCAAAGAAAGCAACAGGATCAGTCAGATGACATTCCCTATCTGTTAGTTATGCTAATTTCCTAAGAGATCTTAAAAGAGATTATGAAGGACATCATCATAGCCTTTTCATAGCTTTATAGAGAAAAAAGCCCAAAATGGCAAAATCACTGCATAGGTTCCCCATATAGTTAATATTTATTGGTAGGTCTCTTCAGGCTCAGTTAAGTGTTTTGTCTATTTCTAAAAAGAAATCAGGAAGTTGTGAGTGTGACATATCTGACTGGAGCTTAGAAAGGTTGAAGCTGTTATGTGGTTGCTTTTATTGCTATGTTGCTTAAAAGCAGTTTTTCTACATCAGATTTTAAAATCATGATTATTTTAGCTCTATTAAAAACAGTAATAAAGACAGTTACTAGGCAGAAATAAAGACATCCTTGGAAAAAGTTGTTAAAGTTAGTGTTTTATTACATATGTGAATAAATATATAATTATAATAATGTTTAGCTTCAGGGAGCATCAGTCCTTTTCTGTTATGCCAGATTATCATCTGCAGGTAATATTTCTTTTAATAGCTAATAAATGTTCTTGTATTTTCTTTTGGTAATCAATGAATTTGAAATAAAAGATGTGTTATCACTACCACAAAAAATATATCAACCTGTGTGTAGTTTAAGAGATGGCAGTATTTCAAAGAGATTAGAGACTCAAGTGCGCTTAAGTCACGGTCCACTTCTGCTGTTAGGCAATACTGTAGAAGGAATGTTTATGTGACAACAGACCCTCTTCTGATGCAGTTTCTTCTTGTTTTGGAAGAAGAAATCTGAGCTTTGAATAAAAATAATGTGTGAAACCCTCCTTAACTGCACAGCAAATTCAGGTGCTTCTCATTCCAAGCACAAGCCCACAAAATGTTGCGTGGTTCTGGCGGTGCTAGAAAAAAAAGACAGTTTTGCATAATGATTAGATAGGGAATATATTTTTTTTTTAATCTCCATCTTTAGTTTAAACAATTCCTTGTAAATATTCTATACAAAGGCTCCCAAAGCTTTGAGTGTTCTATTAAATATTCTAAGGATTATTTTCCTGACAGGTTAACTGTATTTTCTCTCATGCTTTAAGAAGTCTGCTGATGATTTTGTTGTTGGATAACTTTTCATTTAAGTAGTGTATGAAATCAGAACTGAACTCAACTGATTTACAGCAGAGTACTAGAAGACCTGTGAAGGTCTGATTAGCACCCATGGAGCTCCAGTGAGTTTTATTTTCTCCAAATTTGCCTTAGCAGGGGTACAAACAAGAAAAAAACCACAAGTGTTTGAGGTTCCCTTCGTCAAGGCAAGGGACACAAGACAAATTTTATAAGGAAGCATACCAAGTCAACTTCAGAGAGAGTATTTGTGTGTACATATGTCCTGGTTTCAGCTGGAATAGAGTAAATTTTATTTCTAGTAGCTGTGTTTTGAATTTAGTATGAAAAGAATCACAGAATCACAGAATCACAGAATCACAGAATCACAGAATGTTAGGGACTGGAAGGGACCTCAAAAGATCATCAAGTCCAATCCCCCTGCCAGAGCAGAAACACCTAGATGAGGTTACACAGGAAGGCATCCAGGCAGGTCTTGAATGCCTCCAGAGCAGGAGACTCCACAACCTCCCTGGGCAGCCTGTTCCAGTGTTCTGTCACCCTCACTGAGAAGAAGTTTCTTCTCAAATTTAAGTGGAACCTTTTGTGTTCCAATTTGTACCCATTACCCCTTGTCCTATCATTGGTTGTCACCAAGAAGAGCCTGGCTCCATCCTCGTGACACTCATCCTTTATATATGTGTAAACATTAATGAGGTCACCCCTCAGTTTCCTCTTCTCCAAGCTAAAGAGACCCAGCTCCCTCAGCCTTTCCTCATAAGGGAGGTGCTCCACTCCCTTAATCATCTTCGTCGCCCTACGCTGGACCCTCTCCAGCAGTTCCCTGTCCTTCTTGAACTGAGGGGCCCAGAACTGGACACAATATTCCAGATGTGGTCTCACCAGGGCAGAGTAGAGGGGAAGGAGAACCTCTCTCGACCTACTAAACACCCCCCTTTCTAATACACCCCAGGATGCCATTGGCCTTCCTGGCCACAAGGGCACAGTGCTGGCTCATGGTCATCTTGCTGTCCACCAGGACCCCCAGGTCCCTTTCCCCTACACTGCTCTCTAATATGTAATTTCCCAACCTATACTGGAACCTGGGGTTGTTCCTGCCCAGATGTAAGACTCTACACTTTCCCTTGTTATATTTCATTAAATTTTTCCCTGTCCAACTCTCCAGCCTGTTCAGGTCTCACTGGATAGCGGCACAGCCTTCTGGCCTATCAGCCACTCCTCCTAGCTTCATGTCATCAGCAAACTTGCTGACAGTACACTCTATTCTCTCATCCAAATCATTGATGAATATATTGAATACAGACCCCAGTACTGACCCTTGAGGCACTCCACTAGATACAGGCCTCCAACTAGACTTCGCCCCATTGACCACGACTATCTGGCTTCTTCCCTTCAACCAGTTCACAGTTCACTACCCAATCATCCAGACCACACTCCCTCAGTTTAGCTATGAGGATGCTGTGGGAGACTGTGTCAAATGCCTTATTCAAGTCAAGGTAGACCATGTCCACTGCTCTGCCATCATCCATCTGTCTTGTTATGTTGTCATAAAAGTCAATGAGGTTGGTCAAACACGACTTCCCTTTGGTGAAGCCATGTTGACTGCCCCTATGTTGATAATACACTGATATTTTGGTTGTTGTAGGGTAGTCAAGGATTTTTTGACTTCCCATGCTCTACCAGGTACACAAGAAGCTGAGAGGGAGTCAAGCCAGGACAGCTGACCCAAACTGGCCAGAGGGGCATTCCTTGCCATGTGACATCATACTCACCATAAAAACTAGAGTTGGCTGCAGGGCAAATACCAGTACTCCAGAAAGAATGTGCTATCGGTGTTGTGAGCAGTGAGCAACCACATTGTGCATCACTTATTTTGTACATTCTATTATCGTTATTAACATTATTGTCTCTTCCTTTACTGCCCTCTTAAACTGTTCTTACTTCAACCTATGATTTCTTTTTTCTTTCCGATTGTCTTCCCCATCCCACCTGGGGAGGATGGGGACTGATTGAGCAGCTGGCTGGTCCTAGTTGCTGGCAGAGGTTAAAACACAACTACAGCATGTGCATTCTGCACATACTTATGGATACAATGCAAACAGTTTTCTTTGCTGATTCTGTGTGTCTCTGCACTTCTTTTACTAACTTCTGTTCTCTGTTCTTCTCTTTGTACAAAGAACCAAAACTTTATCTGGAGTTAGAGGTGATTGTTAAGATCACTGAAAGTTTCTAATAAGCTGATTTGGGCAGTGGTCTAATTAGCAGTCAGCAGGCTTGGTCACTTGACTGTTGACAGTCTTTCAGTGCCTTTTCAAAAGGACATACAAGGTGGTGGATAAGTTGTTCTTCCTTAGATGCAGGCGGCAGAGAAAGAATCCTAAAATACATCCTGCAGAAAGAGAATATGTTCCTGCAGGTCCATATGGATAAGCTTATGCATATATAGAGTAAGGACACAATAGACTGGGACCTGATTCACACTGCCATGGATGCCTAGACTTGAACAGTGATTTTATGAATCAATTGAGTACAATCTACATACAGCTTGTTTGAAAAATGCCTTCTAGTAAAGTTATCTTCTCTAGAAACTCCTTGATATTTTTCAGCTATCAATAAACACTTTCTGTGGCAGTACACTCTCCCTGATGCCCCTCTCTCCCCCACGGCTAAGAACTGATGTGGCTGCTGCATGTGTGCACAGCCCCCCTTCCTTCAATGGGGCAGCTAATGGCTGTTATTATGAGACCCAGGCCAGAGTCGTTAGGTAAGAGAAAGGGGCACAGGTAGCCACAGTAGGGGGGTGCAGAGGTGCATGTAGCCACAATAGGGGGGGTGCAGAAAAGCCGCAAAGCTTCTAGAATGCCCACACCCAGATCTGACCAGAATATAAAATGGTACTTCCCACCAACGATCACATGTGGTCTTCTCAGAGCTGCGGGTCTGTATGCCAGAAGCCTTCCCTTAAGGCAAGATCGCCACCAAAGGTAACCTCCCGGGATTGGGACAGCATCACCGCCCCATTTGGGTGAGTGATAAATTACTAGATATATCTTTGTATTTTCCTAGCTTTACCAGTGAGTGTATACCGCGCTTAAACATAAGCACGTGTATTTTCCTTGCTTATACAGCAAATGTACTTTCCTTGCCAGACTCAGGCAACCATATATCCTTAATATAATACCTCACTAGACAAGTGAATGCGTTTTCCTGGAGTCAGGGATAGCTCTGGCGTTGTTTATTGTGAGTGCATGTATACACACTGTGTAGCTCCATTGTTCTTATTTTGCTGTACCCCAAATAATCTGCTCAAGTTGACATCCAAACCTGTATTTTATGTTACTGGAGTGCTAACTGATTGTATAAACCTCATTTCTAATTGGTTGTTTGGCCAGACTTTCCCGGACAGAATAAAATCCTGGTTTGGACCTGGTTGTCCACCTAAAACTAATTTCAAGGTCCCTCCATGACACTTTCCTTGCCTGCAGAGAACTGCTACAAATTTTCCTTTCTTTAGTTACATGGAAAAATCAAAAAACCTTGTAATCGGTAACTCAATCACATGTGATTTGGGATCCACCTTGTTTCCTTGTTTGAATATCTCAGTTTAACACACATAGGATGCACGAACAACAGTATTTCTGGGGTTTCACCACAGCCAGAAATAGCTAAAATTCAAAGAGAGAGACAGGACATTTAGATCTTATTGAGACATTTAGCAACTGTTTGTGCAGCAAATGTTAACTATGAAATTATATATTTGTGTTGCCTTCGAACGTATTGATTTTGAACATGCAAATGGATGTGGTTGCTTTGTAAAACCTTAAGAATAGTTTGACATACTTTGCTGTTTTACTGCCAGAACTTTGTATGAATGTAATTTCAGAAAACTTCTGTATATTCATCTACAGCGTTTTCAGCATCTTTGTAGTCCTCCATGGGGTTTCCAGTAACACATCTGCAAAATGTCTGGATTAAAATTCATTGTCTTCCATTCTGGTTTACACTTTTATTGACCTGTTACTCCATCACAAAAGGCATTCTCAATGCTGAGAATATTTGCCAAGTTCAATCACATTTGCTCAGCTATCAAATAATGTTGAATATATTTAGTGCCTGCCAAATCTTTGACCTAAGATTTTAAGAAAAAACTGTTTTACTACTGCATAGAGTCCTATTTCTTATTCAACCTAATTTCAAATATCTGCCAACAAATGAATTACAAAATTATATTTGTATTTTTTTCATCCTTTATCTTCACAAAGGACATTTTTTTTAATTTCTGTCATTTAACCCGCAAGAAGCTTTTTTTAAATGACTATGCTATTCCATTGCAAATATTAGTGTGAGTGATCATAACCCCATGTGTTTGTAAGCCTTCTACTATTACTACACTTAAAAGCAACAACTTGAAAAATGTTGTGGAATAAACAAATAGAATCCAACAGATAGCAACTGAAATTAACTTTCTGATTTATGCTCTGTAATGTCTAAAATCTTTCTAAAACAAAAACAAAAACAAAACTAACCAACCAAACAAAACAAAACAAAACAAAAATCCAGATCTGCTAAATGATCAGACTTGTTTCTTTAGTTTGATTTGTTCAGGAATGAATCTTGTGAATGTCCTGCATTATGAAAAAGTTTGATTGTTCTTGTTGGTTTTTTTGTTTGTTTCCAAAACTTTTTTTTTTTTTTTTTCAGATGTAGCTTAAATAATTCTCACTTTGGTAAAAAAGATTAAAAAGTGACAGCTCTTCAGAATCCCTTTTTTCCTGCATTCATTACACCAGCTTTTTCTACTTAGTCAGTTACTAGCTATAATACTTATGCAGGTGCACCCCCGCAACCCCCATTCTGACTACACCAGAAACTTCTACATGGTGTCTACATGGTGTCTATGCTTATGTACATGCCCCTGTCAACATACAGGACCCTTAGCCAATGAAATACCTCAGCTGAGACTTTTCTAGACCACTGACCATACATGACCACAGATCATATCCAACAGCAGGTCTGCAGTTGAAAACTCTCCCCTTGGGTCAGGGTGACACCTAAGGGAACTTCTTGAAGTTGAGAGCCCTCATCTTATAGGTGAGTGATTGTGCATTTTGAGTCATCATTTAAAGTTTGGGAAAATTGTAGCAATTGGATTCCCCTTGGCATCTCGAACCTGCGGTTTACTAAATGTTTGTCAGATCACAAAGTAATTTTGATTAAGAACACATTTGATTTTTGTTTTATCACTGGTTAAATGATTTTGGTTGGAATAGGAAAAATAAATTTCCCTCTGAGTTTGTCATCTGCCTGGGTTGATTTTTTGTGTTACTCGGCAACTCTACTTAGGAATCGACCTGTACGAACAGTAATTTTTAGCTTCCAGTGAAAGCATTTTTAGCTTGTGTTTCTCCACATTCCAGAAGTGACATGCAAGTTCAGTGCTCATTAGTTCAAGTTCTATTATAAGCTCCTGTTTATGTGGAAGCTTCAGCTCAGAACAGTCCAATTCTGCAAGAGAAAAGAACTGACACATTTAAATATCTCTGCAGTGACAAAATTATGTAATGAGGAAGATGGACAAATGCCTAATAAAAAAGCAACAATCTGCATTGGGTTAATAAATGTAAAGGTTCAACTAGATTTAATATTCACATATTTCAGAATTAATCTTAGAAAAATAAATCAGAAACAAAAAACCCTTAAGACAAACAATTTTTTAATTTAATTTAATTTAATTTTATTTTATTTTATTTTATTTTACTTTATTTTTTTTGTGGAAGATGACATGATGATCCATGGCTTGGGCCAATGTGAAGAATAAAAATAAGCCATATTCACTTTGCTTGTTGGCCCAGATCTGAGTCTTGATTCTTGGCTCAGCAAGCATCTTGAACCACTACTCTTCCTATACTCAGAGAACAGCAGGCACACATTTGATCTTAGTCACAAAGGCAACTCCCAGGACTGCCTGCTGATACACTGGTGCCTGTCATTCCTCAGCTGAGATTGTAACAAATCAGCACAAACATATGTCCCTGCTGGCAAGCAATGCATCCCATCCAGAAGGCACTGGTTGCTGGTGCCCTTCACCTGTCTCCCAAAACAGCCTGGCAAGGTGTGTGCTTCTTGTCTGAGCTACCTTGTCAATGTGCAGATGGTACTTTTGGGTACAGTGTGTGGTACTGTCTTATAATCAAGCCCTCATGCCAGCTACCACTACACATCCGAGGCTTGCCACTAGTCTCTGCCTGAGGTCAGGCCCCACCTCTGGTGTAGTGTTCATTCCCCGTGCAAACAGATTATTTTCAGTCACTGGTTGGACTATGAGAATGGAATAAGTTAATTCTTTCGGTTAGCCCCTGCCATGGTTTCAAGGGATGCTTTTGGATGTACTTAATAGCTGAGTGTTGTGTTTGGTTCTGTGAGTTCTTCCCATCCATGGTTTTGATATAAAAATTAGCGCAAGATAGCCTACTTAATTTTATGCTTCGACCACATTTACAGGACTTTGTCTCTTGGTACTTGGAAAGTAGCAACCAGACACCTCAGGTGAACTGTTAGGTGCAAGAGTTTCTTTATCGCTAACCCTCCATGGTGGCTGTAGAAGTCAGATCAGGTTTCCCTGACTCATCTTTGATACATTTCTCTTAAAAGTTTTTCATATCTGGTGAAAGGGGCTCAGAAGAATGCCAGGAGACTTTTCGCTTTGAATAGCCTTACATTTAAAATCAATCTCAGTTGAAACACAAGTTTGGCAACACTAACACAACTGAACTGTCTTATAAATGTTTATTTCAAAATGTACTTCAAGAATGTCCTTTTCATTTTAGCATGATAAAACCGTTGTGCATAGTTTTTTCTCCCAGTAATCTGTGCAATCCAGTATACAACTTGTAATAACCTTCAGTTTGTCAGTCCCAATAAATTTGAAACAGAGTAGCTTCCTATACTTTTATCCCATTTAAAGTGATGGTCCTTGCAGATATTGCTTTAATTATAACATAACAAGAAAGCAGATAAATATATATATCCCATTTTTCTGTCATAATTAAGCAATGAGTGCCAATCTGACAAGAGTGCTTAGCATTCTTGAAAGGTTGTAAAGACCTGTACTTCAAATATTCCCTGAAGAAAGGCAGGACTTTGTATCAGCACGTGTAGGCAGGACATGGAGAAGTTACTTCTGATAATCTGTAGCAATGACAGTTGTTGTGTGCAGCAGATGTAAATAAGAAACTGGTTTTCAGTACAGCAACAGTTCTTGAGATTGGAAAAATAAATCAGGCTGAAAAGTAAATTTTTTGTAAGGGTCACATATGCCTTTTAACTACCTTTCTCTCCTTGGGAGCAACTTCCATTTTAAAGAAGAGGAATTTCATCTCTCCAAGCTCAGAGTCTTACTCTAAGTAAAGGTCAAAAAGAGTTATTTTTTATAGTTTCTAAGTCTTTTTTCCTATGTTGTGAAAACCAATAAATATATCACCCTCCCAAAAAAAGAGATAAACCCTTTCCACAAGTCATTTCAATTAACTAACATTTTCTACAAAAAATAACTTAGTGAGAATTCCTTCTCTGACATTAATGTTAACTGACAAGCCAGCTGTCTGATTTCTCATTTTCCTTTCCCTCATAATGTTAGATTTCTGTTTCAAATATATGACAGAGTTTTTGAAGTCCTGTCTCTTTTTATTTAAGGATATGAAACTTGAATGTTATTGATACAGCATGCTTCCTTGATGTTTCACTAGTGTGTAAGAATATTTCCATCTCAAACTAATTTTCACATACCACTTGGATATAGTGAGGTGCTTTTTTTTTGTTTGGGGTTTCTTGTTTTGTTTTGTTTTTTGTTGTTGTTGTTGTCTGGTTGTGGTTTTTTGGTTGTTTGGTTGTTTTGGGGGGGATTTTTTGTTTGTTTTTGTGATTTTCTGTTTGGTTTGGGTTTTGTTGTTTTTTGTTGTTGTTGTTTCATTTTGGTTTTGTTTTAATAGTTCATTTTCAAATAATCATAGCATTTCAGTTTCAATTTAAAGAAAAAAACACTCTTCTGATCTCTGTGACAAATGTGTCTATCTGGCTAAACAACTAAAAGGAATTTTTTTTTTTTTAATCTATTGGACTTGAAATCTTAGCATTTTGGGAGCTGAAGTCATAATTTTCAAATACGCAGTTACTGAATAAATGATGCAAGAGTCTCATGGAGTGGTAATAAGAATAAAATATTGTGGGAAGCCAATTTTACTTAAAATCACTGAAACTGAAGTGGCTTTAGAAGATTAGGCCATATCCAAACTAAAAAGGGCTATACCTGTGTCACTGCTGACTGAGGTTTGTCAACCTGTTCTTAAAACATCCAATGATTGTTTGTGAGAATGTCTTTGACACAGTGTCAAAAACCTTATTGAACTCAAGACGTTATCTTTCATGTCTACAAAGCTCCTCGTATTATGATATAGTAAAAATGAAGTAGATTGGTCCAAATTGATATGTTTTGATATCCATATCAACTTTACCTAGTCTCCTTGCTATTTAACAGCCATTTACAGAAATAGATCGTGTTTCTGTTTTTCTAGGAACGGAAATTTGGTTCTCTGGACTATAAATCCACAGAATCTTTCTTCCTCTCTTTGCAACTCCCTTATCCATTTGTCCTGGTTTCAGCTGGGATAGAGTTAATGTTCTTCGTAGTATCTGGTACAGTGCTGTGTTTTGGATTTAGAATGAGAATGATGTTGATAACACTTTGATGATTTGGCTATTGCGAAGTAGCCAAGGACTTTTCAGCTTCTCATGTCGTGCCAGGTACACAAGAAGCTGGTTGAGGGCACAGTCAGAACAGCTGAACCAAACTGATCAAAGGGATATCCCATACTGTATGACATCATGCTCAGTCTATGAAGCTGGGGGAAGAAAAAGAAAGGAGAGAACACTCAGAGTGATGGTGTTTGTCTTCCCAGGTAATCACTGCATTGAGATGGAGCCCTGCTTTCCAGGCGATGGCTCAACAACTGCTACCCATGGGGAGTAGTGAATTAATGCCTTGTTTTGCTTTACTTGTGTGTGTGACTTTTGCTTTACTTATTAAACTGGTTTTATCTCAATCTGCATGTTCTCTCACTTTCACCCTTTAAATTCACACCTCCATCCCACCAGGTGGAAGTGAATGAGTGGCTGTGTGGTGCTTAGTTGCCAACTGGGATTAAACTACACCATTTTAAAATAAAGGTGTTATGTTTTCCTTCACTAGTATTTTGGAAATTACTCATCCTCCATACAGTCTCAGAAATCAGCAGCAACAGTAAACTATTTCTCGTTTTGTGCTCACCTGCTCTGATTTTACCCTTACATGTTAATGGTATATTTTTTCTGCATGACATTAGTACCTTCAACTGCATTTCCACTTCCTGTATGCCTGTTTATGCTTGAACTCAAAGAAAAGTTCACATAAACTGACTGAATCAGACTTCAAAGACTGTCATTTTGTGAATTGTATGTTGGGGAAGCTGATCCCAACACAATCCAGCCAATCGCTGGACATCCTGTGTGTTTGTGTATTTGCTTCTCTTGTTACATCCAGTTTACAGGTGCTTGGTGATTCTGTTAGTTGCTTTTATAAAGCCTTATCTAGTAATACCTTCTTCATCCTGGTGTAGCAATGAGCAGTCAGTCTCACTGTGAAAACTGTCTTATTTTTTCCCCTTTACTCATTAAAACTGGAAGTTTTTAGATGTCAGTCACACACTGCAAAACGTACTTAAAAATACATCTTGAAATGTGCTGTCTTTTCGTTTTCAAAACTGATCTTTTAGGTTTTCCTGAAATATACTCTATGAATGAAAATAGAAGTTAAATAAAGGAGTTAAAGAAACAAAAAAAATCCCCCAAAAACACAAAAAAACCCAAATATTTTATTTTAAATCAAATAAGTTATGTTGACTTGACTCAATTGCAATAGTTTTTGGCAGAGGCACATACAGAAGACATACTTAAAAGAGAAAGGCCTGAAAAAAACAAAGTAAATTTTCCTTTCACCCTGTTCTTTATAAATATTGAATGTTCTGTATTTGATCATAAAACCCTATGGTCCTTACCATTCCTGTCTGAAGTGCTGTTTAGAATGTACAAATATATGCATAATCAAGAAGGTAAGAGAGAATGCTTGATTTTTTTATTTTTTTTTTCCCATCTGGTTTAAATAAGGTAAATTATCAGGATGATCTTCTGCAATTCTAGTAGAATTTCAAATGTAGTGACAAATTGAGGATTTGCCCTATTTCATCCTCTCTTTCATTTAATCTTGATATAACACAAAAATATAAGTTTGCTATTCAGCCATATCTGAAAAAACTGATGGCCTATAATCCTTGAACAAAATATAAAAGCACATTGTTCAACTACCAAAGGTAAGTGAAGTCATGTGTGTTCAGTCTAATCACCTTCAATCTAAACAAGGACAGAGGAAAATAAGTCAATGAGCATTGCAGTAGAAACTACTTACCTTGTGGTTACAGTTAGTGATCTGACATCCTGACTAAGAAGTACAGATCCTCAGTAAAGGATAAATATGGTCATATCATCAGACAAAGTATGAAATCAAAAGGACTCTGGATACTTTGATACATGCTAATTAAAGAAAAAATACAAAGTGTAATCTTGTCATCAAGTGCTTCAATTCTGTCAGATCTCACAAGTGAAGAGTAATTGGGCTGTGATAGCACTGGGTGATCTGCATGAAAGAAAAAATAAGGTCGGAAGGAGTGGTTTTGCTAGTGACAGTCTTCCTTTAAGTCTGAAGTTAATACTCCACCACTCTTTCACTCAGAAAGGTAAAAATACTCTCATTTTAAAAGCCTACCAAGACATAAAGAATAGCCTGTTGTCTCCTTCCCAGATAAATAAATTTACTTTCCAAGAGTGTATGTCTTTTGAAGAAAATAAAAAGCCTCCTATATGGCAAAAAAAACATACACTCTGTTGGGAACTTTGGAGTTTATAGGTATGCTCTGCACTGCCCTGAAGTCTGTGAGAGAGCTTTCTGCGTTATCCTGACAGTGGTAGTCATTTCATCCCCTTGGACCTGCAGTAACAGTTCTCTTTCTGTTCACACAACTTTTGTGGTGACATAAAGAGCAAAGAATTGGGGGATTGGTTAAAACTTCTCAGTACCTCTTTTGAGATTCCTCTGCTGATGTGAGGTAATGTTGCATATATATATATATATATATATATATATATGCACTTCTATAGGTATACGTATGTATGTAATATATGTATATAATATGTAATAGTCTGCTCCATGTATAGATGTTCATTAGAAAAGGTATGGATGAGGATAAAAATGAAAGCAACACTTGCACTGCTTACAGTGAGCTCAATAACTTTCTCTCTTCTTAGCTACTTTGGAGTTTTTCCTGACCAGCCTGCTCAGGGCCTTCAGCTTCATTCATTCCACTTTTCGAATAATACCCTGTGGAGACAGTGGGTAATTTTTTAGTTTCATTTCTTGCTTGGAGTCCTCCAGGTTTTCTTTCAAATTCAGTCCTTCTCAGACAAAGCCTCTTCATGAACATGTCTTTGGAAATACAGTTGTCATCACTTCTACTTGACTGGCCTATTAACGACTCCCTCATTAAGTGAGAGATAAGGACCCACACTCCTTGGTGAATCACAGTCTGTATCTCACAAAAAACCTGTAGATGTATCACATAAAACAAAAAACATTCTTGATAACTAAACAAGATTGATGAATTCAGTCCACTACTATGAGACAAGATACAAACACAGTGAGTTGATCGGATACAGTTTTAAATACTTTGGAGCACTCAGAGATGATTGTGATAAATACACACACACACACACACACATATATATATATACATATAAAATAGTTGTTTTTTTTTTTTTCTTTTGTCAGGTGATAAGAAATGAAGGCTTTTCAGGATTATATTTGCCTTGGAGAAAGTTCAGTGATATCTAACTGGCTATTTTCATAGTGCAATATTTTTTTCTTTGCCCATATAGGCAAAGACAATGAAAGCAATGTGGAAACAGAATCCCATTTGATTCATTGTAGCTAATATGAAGTTCCAATGAACTAAAGTTTTTTTCACAAAAAGGATTGGCTAAGGCAGACAGCAAATCCTCTTCTTGTTTACAGCAGCACTTCCAAAGAGAAAACTAATTGCAAAACTGATGCAGCACTTGAGAAACCAGAGTGTTGCTTTCCACAAACAAACAAACAAAAATCTAACACAATGTTGCTTATAGAGGTCAGAGACCCTTAGCTGATTTCTTTGGGATGCAGCACAAGACTAAATAGCTGATCTACTGACCAGCATAATATTCTTTCCATGAAGATGGATAATCGCATATGTGTTCCTTTAAATTTGAAAACCTATCTGCTATGTATATACATAACCTCCTAATAAGGCAATTACAGGAAGTATTCCTTATTTCTCATACTCTGTCTACAGATTGACATTGTTACACATCATTTTTTGCTTTTCTTATATAATAAATGGTGACACATTTCATTGTTAGATTCAAGTGCAAAAAGTACCAGGTTGATGCTTTATTTAAGTTTTTCTTCAATGCATGTTTTTAACGTAATACAGTAGGCTTCTATAGAGCACTGGATTTTTTACTGATTGTTGATCAGTCTTTCAAACTATAAAAGATTTAGCATTATATTCTTATGGATGGCAGCGTTCTGGAAGAAACTCATCTGTAATATGTATGGAGTAGATGTGGACAAATCTGAAGACACTTGGTATTTGTTGAGCTGCATTTAACAACATCAACAACAAAAAATCTTCCCTGATTGACTTTAGTGTTATCAAAACACTTCATTCAACTTTAAAACGATTATGTTTGTCTCCATTCCTGACATGAGCATGGTAACTAGTAAAGCAAATCCTGTAACTAAAATTCAGTTGACAATTTTTATGATAACCATGATAGAATAAAACAAAATTTCTCTTTTCTGTTCTAACTTTTCAGGTATAAAAGGAGTAAAAAGCAATAAAAGATTTATTTTGTTGTCATTAAAATGAGCAGATATTATCCCAGAAGTAGTTCACTGAATAAGAAGGTATAACTTTTAAACAGTAGGCTTTATAATTATCACATTTCTCATTATTACTATCTTTAAAGATAAGCACAGATTAAAAGAGTCTGAAGACAGGAGAAAGCACTGAACACTGTAATATTTTTATGCAATTTGATACAATCTAATCTCTACCCTTTGTCTCTGGAAATAAAAAGTGTGATAACTTTAAAATCATGTCATTGTAATCTAAATTTTAACTAAACGGTGGTTTCGGTTCACAAGACATTCACTATTTTATCCTGAAAACAGATTATTTTCATGGTAATTAGGTTCTCAATACATGTACTATGGAAAAGAAAAACGAGTTTTGAAGTCTTCTTTTCAATTTAATTAAAGTAAATCTTCATTTCTCTCTTGAGACAATATGCCACAATCAGAAGACAAGGGATTGATGGCACTAAAAAGTCAAATCAAAGACCCTCCCAAAAGACACTAAAAATGTAAATAACTAAATAATGAATAGCCTGATGTAGTTTCTACATCCTTTAAAGATGAGCCTGAGAGAAACTGATCAATGATTCAAGTACATTATATTCAAACTATGACCTCACAAACTCTTTATTCTGATACGTTTTTTCTACAGACTTGGGTGTCTAAGCTACGTTCTTTTTTTCAGCTTAACAGTGTTTCAGAAACATGCTCAAAATAGCTACGACCTCAACAATGCTAAGAAGCTTGACATCCACACCAGTTTTGCACATTATTGGGATCCAAAAATAGTGGTTTTTAATTTTGGTCTCTGTTTTGGGGCTCAGTCTGTGGTAGGTGATAGTAAATCACTTCTAACACAGACTATAAGGATTGATTTCCTCATAAAAACATTTTAAATTTGTTTTAACTTTTGAGTATGAGCAGAGAAAAATTTGATTCTGGACTTTTATGTAATAGCTTAGTTGTTAGAGAACTGTTGCAGGAAATAAGAGCAGCATTTAAAAGTCCACTTCTTCATGTGTATTGAAACTGCATCTGTTAAATACCAGTACAGGGTCATAAGCATCATGGCCTAGTGGAGAACAGAATCATGGAATCATAGAATGGTTAGGGTTGGAAGGGACTTCTGGATATCATCTAGTCCAACACATCTGCTAAAGCAGGTACACCTAGAGCAGATTGCACAGGAATAGAATCACAAAAGGAAGAGTCCAGTAATGATATGAAAGTTTCCTTCCATTGAGGAAAGAGCTGGATCAAAAATCAAGGGAAAAACTGAGTGTAAAACTGTTAAGTTAAAAATTCTAACGCTGACCTGAAAGAGAAATCAGCTTCAGAATGCGAGTAACTACAGAAATGCAAACATAATTGCCATGTTGTGAAGGGGATAAAGAATTCTTTTGGTTTTCATGCTTACCAAGAACCATCTTTTCTTGCCAACTTAAGTGCAGATGTAGAATCTTTCTTAGTTTAAAAGAATAGCTCCCTAACTAGGGGCTTGATTCAAGTCCAGCTGAAATTGTTCCCCACTCAATTGGCCTTAGGAAAAAGTTGCATACAGATGATGCCTAGACACACCAAGGTACTGAAGCAAATGAGTTGTCTCATATAAATCAATGTAATTTCAGCCATTTCATAGCAAAGTGGGTGTTTTAAATGTCAGCATGCTAATCCACCGAATTGAAGGTGAAATTGACATCACTTCAGTAAACAGATGTTTAGTGTAGCAAAGATATCTTCAGTTAGATATTTCAGACTACTTTTCAACCAATAATCTTATTCTTCTATGAAACTTTTAAGAAAAGCAGTAAAGAACGGGCAGGGGATACTAAAGGTAACTATAAAGGTTTGTATAAGAAACATATTTGCTCCACATGGTCATATTAGTGTTACTAAACAACTTTGAGTGTACTTACCCTGGTGTTCCAAGGAATTGTCTTTATGAATGTAAAAAAAATGCTTAAAACGCACAGTTACTCATAGCAACTAATTTATTCTTAAAATTTATGTCAGATACTCATCTTAGTAGTTATGCCTGCATATATATCAGCTGTAGTAGAGACTTTCTTAGTGCACATTGCTTTCTCTACTGAAATTTTAGAGGTTCCAAGATTTTGTTTTCAATTTCAGGAGAGTATTTTGCAATAGTATCTGGGATTTGGGAGTTTGGGTTTATTTTGGAGGGGGATTAACTGGTTTGTTTAAATAAGCTATTTCTAACTTTGCTTTATGGTTCTTGGTATAGCATCTTGCCCTGCAGAACTCTGGAGAATTTATCATTACTTCACATTTACAGCTCTTACATGCTTGAGAATTTTGTTAAAGGCTATTCACTCCCTTTTTCAGATTTGTCAAGCCTGAGACTCCTCTCTTTCATATCAATGCAAGTGAGGAGTAATTTGAAATTGAGAGTTACAGAGTACAGAAGGAGGTTTTCTAGTAGCGACCAAAGGGGCTGTGATTATAGGTAAGAACAGAAAAGGAATTTAAAGAAATTTGAAAATCATTTTAATTTTCCTATATGAGAAAAGGATGAGTGAGAAGGATAAAGATTTTCTTACTAAAAATACTGTCAGTTCAGTTTTATTATCTGCTGAAATAAACAAAATCATTTTGTCTAAAATCAGACTGAATAACCTCAATCTTCTGTAGTGTGTCCATGCCTCTGGCAATTCATGGGAGCTTTACAGCTGTGTTCTCTGAGATGTAAGAGCCTTTTTGTTTAGGTTGTACTTTCTCTCTTCACTTGGGTTTAGTATTGTTGAATAAAGTTCTGAATTCATTCAGTAGTATAATTTCTAATACTTCAGAAAAGAAATCTGTGATTTATGATTGCAAAATGTTTTAGTCATGTAACTAATCTGAATAACTGGTGACAAAATGAATATCCCAGGTTTGTTCTGGAAGCTCATAGAAACAATCGATAGGAAAAAAAAAATAATAAATTATTTTATGACAAAGACTATGTATTTTTATTTTATATTCTGATCATGCATATTCTTCCTGGACTGGAAGCTTTTTGCAGATCTGATTTTTTTCATTTTGAGTTGCAAAGACTGTTTAGTCAGGAGTTCAGCTCTCTTTTGAAGTTTGAACTTTATCAGTAATAGATAATGAATCTTCACAGTTAATCATATTTTTTGTGTGTCTCTGAATATGTCTACATCTTTATTTATATACAGAGAGGGAATATAATGTCTATTATATGGTAATAATACAGTACATACTGCTGCCTACATCTACACTGTTTGGGTAAAAGATAAAATATTCAAAAAGTTACAAGCATTTTTCATATACTTAAGTATTGAACACTGAAAATTTAAATAGTGGCAAATAATGTCCCTGTCCATAGTACCTCCTTTATAAATTTTCTGACAGTGAAAAACTAGTCCTCTAACTCATTGCATAATAGGAGGAAGGAAAGAGGGAAGGAGGGAAGAGGGAAGGAGGGAGGGAGGGAGGGAGGGAGGGAGGAAGGAAGGAAGGAAGGAAGGAAGGAAGGAAGGAAGGAAAGAAGGAAGGAAGGAAGGAAGGAAGGAGAGAAAAGGAAGGGAGGAAGGGAGGGAGGAAGGAAGGAAGGAAGGGAGGAAGGAAGGAAGGAAGGAAGGAAGGAAGGAAGGGAGGAAGGAAGGAAGGAAGGAAGGAAGGAAGGAAGGAAGGAAGGAAGGAAGGAGAAGCATTTTCCAGAAAGTGCATTGAAAATCAGTTGGCCAGAGGCACTCAGGCTTGACTAGTTTCACCTGAAACATTAGTGCACTCAATATTTTATAGAAATACTGTGGCCAGACAGAGAGCTTCCTTGTATTAATGTCTTCTTTTCTCTCTTTTTCTTTTTTTTTCTTTCTTTTTTTTTTTTTTTTTTTTTTTTTTGTTTACAAAGTGTATCACCTCTGAGATGGAAATAAATGATTCTTAGCCACACTATGCTTTTGATTTCATTGATCTGACTGAAACTAAGTTTAGAAAACTGCTGAGAGAAGTGTTCACTCTACAGTTGGTATGAATCCCTGAAGTACGAGTTTATAGAGGTGATTGAGCACTCTTCATGTTCTACAATAATGTGCTAAAATACACTTTAAGTGGGAGGGCAGCTATTCTAAGATATGTTTTTGGAATCAGTACAGTCTGTGCAGATTTAGATTTGGTGAACTGTATATGAGCATGAGTTAGAAAACCAACAATAATGGCAAACAGATTAATGAATTATGTAATTTTAGACATATCCTGCTTTTTCTCTGTCCCAAAAATATGGAAGAATAAATAATTATTAATCTTTATTGCATACCACAGAGGAGTCCAGTGTAGCAACAGAAATCAACAGTTCAGAAGGTGGAATGATATCATATTGACATTAACAGTATAAGTCTACACAAAGAATTGAACAAAATCTAAGTGTTGTGAAACCAAAAACAATGAAAGATAATGTGTAGATGAGCAATGCGTAACTGATATTAGAAAGTCAGATAAGATTTAAAAACACGGCCTATGCAACTTTAAAGCACATTATTAAGAATGGCAGTATGAAGAGCAGTATACTCTCGGAAAACATACATGTATCTTTTTGTAGCTTTTTGTTTCTTATAAATTCCTTTATGCTGTGAGCTTGCAAATATATCAAAGAAATTATATACTAGAAAAAAATACTGTGTCTTTTCCCATCTCCCGAATTCTTTTAATACCGTATCACCTTGCATTCTGGCTTTTCTTACCTCATCTGAGTATTATCCTTCCTAGAATTAGAAATGGTAATTAAATGAATTGGAATTAATTGCTAAAAGTAACAACAGAAGTATAATTTAACACAAAATCAAAATGAAAAACAAAACACATAAGATTTTGACAGTTTAACTAATTCATGATATACCTATACTGTGTAATGTTGTTTATTAATTCATTGTGCTGTTATATTACAGAGCATTTGAGATGTTTGAATGCAAAATGGTAGCAGCTCTTGTTGCATTTATTAATAAAAAAAAGCACACCCCAGACTTTTAAATTAATCATCTTCCGGTTAGTACAATAATCTGTATGTTGTTATGATATGTAGTCTTAAATAAAACCAACCATGGAGCTTAAGATTCTACACTACTGTTTTCAGGATACATTTATAAAAACCGTTTTGGTCTATTTGTTATAAAATATACTGTCTATTTGTTATAAATACTGTGTTGGTCTACTTGTTGTAAAAGAAGTAAGTATATAACAGATAGATATAAAACAAAAATTCCTGACATTAACAAGTGGGAAGGGACAAACTAATAACAAATTTTTCATCTTTATTAGTATCATACTGTTTACAGATTCTGTAATACTCAGGATGATCCAAAGACTGTATGTTTAGTTAATCACTGTACAGTGAATAATTCTAGCATTGTAATGTCATAAACCAATGCAGTGAGACTGGAAAGAGGTGAAAGAGGAAGGGTGAGGAATAGAGAAGGTGGGTCCGTGTACATTCACATTTGTGCTTGCACATGTACTTACACAGAAAGGATGAATCCTTACACCTGTACTTGTCAAAGCTAAATTTTTATAAAATAAAAGGCCAGGGATGCAAACTTTAAAAAGGGAAGGAGATTGCATGTAGCAATAAAGGAGACTTGGAAAGGTCCTTCAGGCAAGCAGCTCTAGCTTTTGGTGTTAAGTTGTTAGCTTCTCCATTATTTGGAATAAAACTCAAGTTGAGGAAGTAAGTTGTTGTAAATTGTCTTTAACATTTCCTACAGGGAAGTTCAGCCTCCAAGAGATTTCTCAAAGATATCATCTAAAAGGCAGCATTTTGGATCTGGGCACTGCACAATTCCCCATGAAACACCTCAGAACTCTGTAAGCGACAGTGTGAAAGGGCTGACAGCAGGTGTACCCTTTGTCTGCATTTTTTTGTTCTGTGATTTTATTTTGCCACTTTGTTTTCAGTTTACTAAACAACAGTTTAACGTTTGTTTTGCCAGAATAAATTCACTGCTTTCATTTTTAGGCTTGTTTAGCATTCAAAGTATTGGAAATAAAATCTGCAAACTAGATACGCTTCTGTTTCTGCAGAAGTAATCAATCTTAAAAAACACTATGGATGCCTGCAATCAAGGATAAATTTGGAATTTCAGAGGCAAGTCTGACATGAAGATTAAAAGTTCTGTTTGACATCTGGCAGAATCAACATTCTCTTTGCATACATTCTTTCCTTAAAGGTGTAAAGGTTGAATCTACACGTTACCCATAATCAGGAAAAGGAAATACTTCCAAATTTCCCAGTTATCATTAAGTGATGGGTGAATATGTATCATTCAGAAATTAATTCACCTTATTTTACATTTTTTGTCTTGATATTTATCAATCTTCATCTAGCTCTGTTACTGTTGGTTTGGGTTGGGTTTTATAGCTTTGTTTTGGTTTGGTTTGTTTATTTTCTAAATATACTCACCTGCAACTTGATTTCACATCTCTGTGTCTGTATATATTCTATGCCAGTGATGCAGAAGGTAGAATTGCATAAAAGCATAGGTGGGTGAATAAGGTATTCCTGTTTGGACTGCTGTCCTAAAATGTTACTATGCAAGGCATAAAATTCTGTCTTTCTATCAAGTATATAAGAAAATTTAAGAAGAAGAAGAAAACAAACAAACGAACAAAGAAACCACAACAAAAGCCCACAACCAAAAAATAAGCAACCCAAACAAACAAACAAACTATCAAAACCAAATAAAAAATACACACACGTATAAAAAAATGACAAACAAACCAACCCACTCTGCTAGTCTATTTTCACATCTGTAAAAAATAAGTTTCCCCTCTAGAAAATGCTTTCGCTTGGCATAAATGAAATGCAATCAACAGTTCACGGTGAACGCTGCTAGATAAAGATGGTTGAAGGATAAATCATACTTGTCGTAAGCAACTGTCCTATGTTCAGTCTTACACATTCGGGCCAATAGGTTGCTTAATCATAGATGAATTTTTGAAAACAAGACAAGGTTTTTGCATGGCTTCTCAGGACCTTGGAAATGTTAAACTCTGGATGAACAGAACAGAACAAAAGCACAAAAAAGGCACCTTTTAAATGGTACCAAACATCCTTTTTTAGTTTTAATCACGTTTTACACCTTCATATTTCTAAACCTGCACTTTCTTGACTTCCCTCAATCTAATAATTTCCTCCCTGCATTTCAAGAAGTATCTTTGTAAGGTACGTATTATATTTCTCCTACCTCCATTTTATAGTTTTTACCAGGTATTTATCAGCTGTGTTTATGTTATGGCCTCTTTCAGAAGGTTTCCTTTATTAAAAAAGAGTACAAAAAGTTTGTCTTCTTTTTATCTTCTTTTCTTTAATGAGATGAGAAATACTCATCTGGGTGGTGACTTATTGAACTACTGAAAATTATTGAAGGACTTCCGCTTTTTTGTTTTCCTGAATCTACCCATGCTTTAAGTTCACCATTTTTTACTCAAAGTGACTATCTCCAAACTAGACATGCTTTTCAGCTGCTCTGGTGTGAAGCCTGTCACACTTCTGTAAACTGCCTCTGCCTAAGACATAAACTCTGTTCCAGCGTACAGCTATAGACTGATTTTCACTTAAGTGTTCTCTGATGAAAAATTCTTTGGGGAATTGAGATGATCCTTTCAAGCAAAGTTGTGAAAATGTGTTTTGGACCGATATTTTCTCAATTTTCACAACACGGTTTGCTGAACTGATCTGTTAAGGGATGAGAGTAGATAGAAAGATTCATTCTTTTTTAAGTCAATTGGTGCTGAGAGACTAAAAATGGAATTAACATTCAGATTTTTTATGTTTTTTTTTTCATTTTATCCAGTCTAGAAATATTAGAACAATAGTCTGTCCTGTAAGTCTAAAACTTTCAATCACTGAGACATGACAAGGCAGTCCTAATGATTTTTTTTTTATTATTTTTATTTTAGTAAAGACTTTTTTTACATTTTATTTTGGAGCACTACTTCTGTAATGGCAGGCAGTGATGGTGATAAAGTCTGAAGAATACCTATGTATCCAAGTAAGGAGAAATTTGGGAACAAGAATTTCAGCTTATCCCTAAATAAAATCTTCTCTTTTGTATTTCCTTTCATAGTGTTTCGTACCACTAGATGCAATGGAAGACATGTAAGTCCCCCCAAAGCACTGTTGTTTATCTACAAAGTTTTCTTCAAGTTGTAATTTTAATGTTTGTGGTGGATTGACCCTGGCCGGCTGCCAGACACTCACCCAGATGCTTTCTCACTCCTCCTCCTCAACAGGACAGGGGGAGAAAATAATATAGAAAAGTTCACGGGTTGAGATAACAACTGGGAAATCACTTACCAATTACCATCATGGATAAAACAGACTCAGTTTGATGAATGTTAATTTAATTTATTGTCAACTAAAAATAAAGTTGGATGGTGAGAACAGACAAGAACTAAAACAACTTTCCAGATACCCTCTGTCCCTTTTCCCAGGCTCAACTATCCTTCTTCATCACAAACTGCTCTGCTTCTTCCCCCAAAGTGAATAGGAGCAAGAGGATGGGGAATGGGGGCTGTGGTCAGTTCAGAACAGCCCCTCTCTTCGCCTCCTTCCTCCTCACACTTCTCCCTGCTCCAGCCTGTGCCTTTCCCAGGGGCTGCAGAGAAACACCTGCCCCAGCGGGGTCTCTCCCCAGGCCACTGGGGAATCTCTGCAGGAGCTGGCAGGGCTGTTTCTCACACCGTTTCCCTCAGCCATGGCTGCTCAGCAGCGTTTTTCCCTTTGTTCCCCAGGCTTCCCCTGAGGCACTCGCTCATGGCTCAGCAGTCCCAGCCGCTCTTCATGGGGTCCAACCCAACAGCCCCTGCTGCCAGTCCCTCGACGCATACACCAAATACAGTGTTGTGGCTACAATTCAAGTACATGTTAAGAAAGTAATAATGGTCAGTATCTAAAAAATTAAATTCCATGAGAAAACAAAAGGGGAAAAAAAACCCAAACTTTGTAATGTTTTCCTTGTGTTTTCTGTATCATACAAAGACTTGGGGAAAGAGGAAACAAGCCTTCATGCAATGCTTCCTGAGATTGCAATGTAATTTTCATGACTATAAAAGTGCTGAGGATTACCTTGGTGTCAGATTTTGCTTGAGATCTTTAAGAACAATGCTACAATCAAAGTGGTAGTTTTTATATAAAATATTTTACCCTTTCTGTGTTTGGCACTCTCTCCGATAACTGTAAACAGAACTGTTGACTCAGGCAGTTTAAATGTTGAAGCCATGAGATGATAACGAGTATATAATATTAATTATTCCAGACATCTTTTGATTTGTGAACCCAGACACAAATTGCCAACTCCTGCTGTCCTGAAGCTTCAATCTATATCTGACCTTTGCAAATCCAAAGAATCACAGGATGGTTGAGATTGGAAGGCTTCTCTGGGGATGGTTTTGTGCAACTCTCCTGTCCAAAGCAAAGTGAACTAGATCAAGTTGCTCTATTTATTTTTTTCCAGTATCTCTAAGGAGAGGGACAGCTAGCCTCTCTGGTCAACATTTTCCAGTGTTTGATACTGGATAAATTCATGCATATTGATGAGATCCTAAGACATTTATACACATATTCACTTAAAATATTTATACGTATTTATAAGATCCCCCTCAAATCTTCTCCAGGCTAAAAAGTTCCAACCTTTTCAGCCACTCCTCAGATGACAAGTGCTTCAAATCCTTCTTGATCTTCATGGACCTTCCTTGGACTTGTCATGTATGGCCATGTATTTCTTGCACTGGGGAACAAAGAACTGGACACACCACTGGTCTCACCAGTGCTGAACAGGCAGCAAGGATCACCTCCTTCCCCTGCTTGTGACACTGCTCTTCCTAATGAAGGTCAGAATACTGTTGGCCTTTAATGCAGGGACATATTTCTAGAACATTAAAATTTCTATAGTTTGCTTACATTTTTATATATATAATAAATATATAATACAAAACATATATAATATATAATGTGTAATATATGCTACAATATATATATTATATATGAAATTTAAAATTTAATAGAAAGTATTATCTAATACATACAATTTATTATATAAGATATAATATATATTTATACATATATTTTTAAAAACCTCCAGTGTAAATTACAATGTGGAGATGGTTGAACAGGATATAGAAAGTCACAAACAAAATCACTATGATTTGGGCCTGTCAGCCACATAGTGCATTCTATCAGTTACAGGATTACTTTCTATTTCTACTCTGAAGTGCTTTCACCTATACTGCTACTGAGTAACTTGAAATTGTATGAGTTAATCTTGCCAGTATGATACATAGATCACAGTAGAGTACCCACACCGGGATGGACCTCTTCAGGGGCCCAGTCCAAAATCCAGTGCATTCAGCACAAGTTTTTTTTTATTTGACTCTTTTGAGGTACTGTTGTGTTAAGAGGATTAATTTAGCAGAAGTTAAGGTCCCTTGCATTTCATCATGTCTTCAGTGCGTGCACTTTGACCCTGGGGATGGCTGAGCGGAACCCCTGATGATGCTCAATTACATCAAGTAACCTCAAATTTGCACTATAAGTCCAATCATGCTCAACAGCTGGCCCAGTGTAGTGTTGAATTCATGCAATTGGATTCACTGATAATGCGAGACTGTCGTGACCATTGAATTTACATGCTTGCACAGATTCAAAAATATAAGTCTGAGTGAATTTAAAGAGAAATTCTCACTACTAGATCCATAAATAACGAGTTTTATTAAAGCAACAGGTACAAGTTCTTTTAGGTTTCTATTAATAAAACACTGTCTGCAAAAACACACTGGAGTTGCAAAATACACTTTAGTTGTAAAAAGCACATTAGTTGCAAGAAATAAGTATCAGTACAAAATACATATAAATTCCAAGATGACCATACAGCACTATTAATGTGGTTACAAATACAAGCTTGAAGTTTATGTGTCCCAGGGAAAATTTGGCATAACCAAGTGTGCAAATCTTACCCAGAAGCATCCCTTTAGGCAGAAAAGATAGGTAATGCCTGTTGATTGCTCTCCGAAGTCTTATTATGCTGTTCCCTTGACTTCTCAGTGATGGTGTCTTCCTCACCCTTCCTCTATTGTTAAGGCATTTTGTATTATTTTCTATGTTTAGGTGGAGCTTGAGTGACTCTAGTCACATATATCTTTCTTAAATTTTTAAGGTAAGAAATTCACTGAGTGTGCTTGGAAGTGTGCTGAAGCTGGGTACCCTTTGTGATGGAGGTGTGTTTTGGTATTATAATGAGATTACAAAGAGCAAAGTTCCTCCATCAAATGTATTTCTGTCTCAGTTACTAGTATTTTGGACAGAACTTAATATTTATCCTTTTTAATTAACAGCAGCTATACCTTACATTTTAAAATCGGCAGCAGCTATACCACCCGCTTCCTGTATCTGCCTTGTTACAAAAGGCCCGGCCATGGTATCTTCACACCACTCCACTCCCTCACACATCTTAATTGTTAGTCCACTGAGCTTCCCCATGCACTACAATCCAGGAATGCAGGCCAAGTGGAGTGGGAATTCAACCATATAGAACAGATTTCTTCCCCATCGCACAGCTGCCTTATATGCTGAAGGTGTGGATATAACTTTAGTCTCAAGAAGTGTAACCTTGATAATTAGTTTCAATAATTTAACCTCTCAGTAATTATTCCACAGATACTTGGACTGTAGTATGTGATATCATGTTTGTGGTGAGAGAGGAGAAATTAGCTTTTCCCTTTGAACCTTTTTTCTTTTTTTTTTTTTCACTGTAGGTGGCACCACAAAGCATTTTTCATTTGGGGAAGGGATTGACCTCAGCAGTTTTATAATAACAGTGAACACAATTTTCCAAAGAACACAAATACCTTCACAGTGAAAGAAAATTTCATTTCCCACAACTAGTAAGAGCCATATGAAACTCAGCACTTTCTATTCAAACACTAGTACCAAATCTGGCCCAGCAGACATTTAGGTATTTTTAGGAAAATAACCCTAATGTGATCAGATTTTATGAAGAGATACATTGATCAATTTTGTATTGGGGAATAATGTTATGTAACAGGGCTATACCATGAAGTTACAGGAAGAATCAAAAAATCTTGAGCAGTAGCTGCTGTACAGGAAGGCCCAAGCTGTTGTTGATGACATCTGAGATACTGCTGTTGACTCTTTCTGCAGTGACTTAAGCAAAGTTAGACTGTATAAATGTGCTGTTTGATTGATGTCCAGTTAAGCTAGTGCAGTTAAACCTTCTTTAAAAAATCAGCTACAATAGTCATTATAAATCAGCTAAAGTGATGGTCATAATTCTGCTAACCTATGAAAATCTACAGAAAATCAACACAACCTATGACGATACAAAATAAGATACACCTTATTTTTCAGCTTCATTCCAGAAGGCTAAAGGATTAATATCTTAAATATAATGAAAAAAAATGTAATATTTGATAAAACATATAGTTATTTCTTGGTGATTCTTCTGGCATTTCTGATAATTTCTGTTTTTTCTTCTGTTTTAAAGAGTATAACATGTAAATGCTTTAATGTCAGTTTTCTGTCTTACTTTTCTCCAAAATCTCTACTTCACTTCTGTCAAATGCATATCACCACTAGCTTTTCAAAAGCCAGCTTCACTGTCACTTGATTGTGCATTTTATTCAATTTTTTCATTAACAGCAACAACCTTGGACTAAGTGTATGATTTTATGCTTTTTGCATTCCAAATCAACCTGTTTTCTCCCCATGTCTTGGCAGGAGTAGAAACATCAGAGGTTGTGTCTGCCAAGGAGTTAATAAGATTTGAATTCAATTTTTAAGTGGTTCTAGTGATTTGATGTTTTGATACTTAGAGGGGTGTCTATTACAAAGCAAATGTTTACTGATCATTACTTTGAAGCTTCATTAAATTCACTAATTCACTGCCACGATCTGGAGGAATTTGTTCAGGTGCTAATTTCATTTTGGCTCTTGTCTTTTTTATTCACATAGTCAAGCTCTGTTTTAGAAAACTTCACTTTCTGCATGAACAACAACAACAAAAAAGAGATATAAATCAACATATATAACAAGACTAGTAAGAATTTTCATCCACATAAGCATAGTTCAGCATTTCAATGGTATTCAAAGTAAAATGTATGAAAATGAAAAATATGTTAGAGCTAAATGTTAACATGGATAATACATTAAAACCGTGAATTTGTGAAAATATTTAGTTCTCCTCTAAAAAGAAAAATGTTCTATTTTGAGAGTTCTCAAAAATCAACTGTAGGGAAATTAGTATAAGGCTTAAATTGAAGTATTATTTTTAAAAAAAGAGGGATCTCTTTCCTAAAGCCAGATTCAGTGAGGTACTTAATCCCTTGCATGATTTTCAGCTCATGGCTAGCTCTGCTGTAGTTTAATGATTTCTGAATCCTATGACTGAAGTTTAAGCACAGGATTATGTATATTTTTGGTGAATAAAACCACATCTTTCTGTTTTTTTTTTTTTCTTTTAAAATAATACTCAAGAGTTTGATACTCAAGTAAGACTTTAATCTTACTCTTTTTTCATACCAAATTAGGACTTTTAAAATAATTATTTTCCTAGAATTGCAACCCTTTTAAAAGTAAAGACCCTGAAATATATTTTATTTTCTCATGAACTACCAAACCCATCAGTCTTTCTGACACTGTGATATATAATTGTGTTTGCTAACATAAAGTTCACACGTAAATAGAGTGTGCAAACACTCAAATAATTTGTGAGACTGGTAGAGAACTACACCAAATAAATTTTCTTAGTAAACCATTCTAAGTAAGTAACTACAAGAAATATGAGTTTGAAAATCCTTTTCAACAAAATATTCCATGAAAGGAAGAAAAGTATATAATCTTTCACCTTATTTTCTGTTTATACATACATTCATATATATACTCTTCTTGCAAATAATATGGGGTTAATAAAATAATATTATTTTTAGACAGGTAGCTATCAAGTACATAGTGGAATTCCTTCTGAAATTTCTTTTTATTTAAGAGTACAATTAGAAATAAAATGTATGCTTTTTTTTTTTTTACAAGAAATGCAGATTATTCATGCTCTAATTTTTTTAATGAAGATTTTTCCATTACTACCAGTACCTGTCTTGCATTTTTGTTTTTTAACTTTCATTCACTTTATCCTGCAACAGAGATTTCTTATCTGATGTTGCACCTACACAAGCTAATAAACTTACTCAGTTGTAGCCTCTAGATTGATTTTCTCACTTACTGATTTTGTATAAAGGTATAAGACTATACAGACATTTGCAGCACAAAGTTTCTGAGGCTTGGCTGTTTGTGGTTTCCAGGCAAGGCTACTAATGCTACAAAGCAAAAAGAACAAAGATAAGTAACTTCCTTTAAAATTGTCATACCTCCCCAAAAAGTCACAATGGTTTCATTTTCAAAATGTGGGTAAAGAAAAAAGCAGGGCAAATCAAGACTCCTGTTGCCATCGTAGTTTATAAATTTTATATCAACCAACAAAAATATAGACATTATCTTGAAAGTAGTCCTGTGTTTCTCACTTCCTTAAGAGAAACTAAATTTAAAATATGGCTTTGAACCTTCTCAGGCTAAAAACAGCTTAGACCTTTTACTTCCAGCTTCCTGAGTAGGTTCAAAACTTCTGAACTGTTACAGAAAATGTAGGTGGTGCCATAAACATTAACATAATGGTTCTTTCAACAGCGATATTTTGGAACAGATAAAAATCTAGCTCAAGCTACCTTCCATTCCTTGAAATCCTTCCTAACTTGAAAAGAATTGTGCCTCTGCAATCCTCAGGCCCCTGGACTCTAGGAGAATTTTGTGTTAGCTACCTGGCTACTTACTACTCAGCGTGAACATGATTTTGAGACTGTTTTGCAAAAGGTCTTTATTCTTTACACACACTGTACAATAAACAAAGGCACATAGCTTTAGGTTTTACTTTGCTGTTTATGGACTGGGCAGATAGAAAGGGGTGTGCAAGTGCCTAATCCTTTTATTGTCTGTAATTGCTGAAGGTCTTTTGAAGATGTTATTTTGTACAAAAAAAATAATTTGTTTTTGTCTCCCAGTATTTTAGAAGGAAATTTTCTCCAAAATTCAGATCTCTTTCAGTTCTGCATGAAAATGCTTTTCTTTTAATCTGATGAAAATCTTGTGCCACTTAGTCAAAAAAGCCCTTGCTTCAACCTCCACGCTGGTACCATAGGTGATTAGTTGTCAAATCTTGATGAAGTTAAAGTTTAGAACAGTAGTGTGGCAGTTGCATATCCCCCTGAGATCTGGAGCCCTCAACAGGGCAGTTGATGGCTCCTTAGCACCTTTTGTGCCCCATTGTGCCTGTCCCAACCTACACATCTAGGGTGGCACCAAGGTGCTGACAGTAACATCCTTCCCTACCCCGGGGCAGGGTGACTTCACTTCCACCCAGCTAAGGGGGGGGGAGGAGTGGGACCCTCAGTCGATTGACAGGATCCTGAACAAAGGAGGCGCCTAGAGAAGCTGAGAAGCTTCTGGACTATGTTGTAATGCCCACAGCCAGATCTGACCAGGCTATAAAATGAGGTCCCCACCAAAGACACCCTTTGAGTGGTCTTCTCAGAGCAGCAGGTCTGTGAACTGGAGCCCTGCCCTTAGACTGGGATGCTGTCTAAGGAGACTTCCTGGGATTGAGAGCACCTCACCTCCTCCTGTGGTGAGTGGTGATTTACTGGACATATCCTTGTCTAACACAGGCAGGTGTGAACCCTCGCCTAACCCAGGCGAGTGATTATTTCTTGTGGGTACCCTGGACTGAGAGGCCTCTGGTTTTGTTTCTTGTGAGTATGCATGCACAGTGTGGATCCTCATTATTCTTATGTTGTTGCATCCCAATAATCTCCTCAACTGATATCTGAACCTGTGTTTTATGTTGTCAGAATGCTAAATAATTGTATAAACCCTGTTTCTAGTCGGTTTATTGGCTACACTTTTCCGGCTAGAATAAAGTCTGTTTTGGAACTTCTTGTCTGCCTAAAATTGACTTTTGACTTGCCTCTGTGGCAAGTAGTAGTCACTAGTACTTTTTCTTTCAACCTTCAAAAATCAGTTTCTTCCCCCTTGAAAAAATGTACAACACATAAATCCTTTAATGACATCTTCTGAACGTAAACCCAGGCAGCCCATGGTTGGAGTATGCCCTGTAAGCATCTTCACTGTGCCCAGCAAGACACCTGCAGGAACACCAACAAGAGATGCCATTAAGCACTCTACAGAATTCATTAAGTATTCAGACCCTCTTTAAAGAAGTTGACAATGCTGAATGCAAAGCCCAGGCTAATATTTTTGTTTTTTGTCCCAAAATGAGGAATTTTTTATGACAAAATCACTATGATGTCTG